>NC_083411.1:57442188-57526141 GCF_020745735.1 Hemiscyllium ocellatum
TATATTTTTTTTGAGGGGGAGATGATGACCTGATGATATAATCGCTGATTGTTAATCCAGGTACTGCCTTAGGGATCCAGCTCAAATCCCATCATGGCAAATGGTGTGCAAATTGAATCATAAAATCTCTGCAATGTGGAAGGGGCCATTTGGCCCAACGGTGTGCACACCAACTTTGATGAGCATCCTACCCAGACCCAGACCTACCCTATCCCGTAATCATGCATTTCCCATGCCTAACCACCTAGCCTGCATCACGTGGACATTATAGAGGAAATTAGCACGCCAGTCCAACCAAGCTGCATAACTTTGGGACTGTGGGAGGAAACTGGAGCACCTGGAGGAAACCCATACAGACCATGGGGAGAATGTGCAAAATCCACACAGACAGCCACCTGAGGCTGGATTTGAACCCAGGTCGTGGTGCTGTGAGGCAACATTGCTCACCACTGAATCACTGTGCTGCCCCGTTTTATTGAATTCAATAAAAATCTAGAATTAAGAGTCCAATTATGACCTTGAATCAATGTCAATGATTGAAAAACCCCTCTGGTTGCTAATGGCCTTCAGGGAAAGAAACTGCTATCCTTTCCTGGTCTGGACAACATGTGACTCTGGACACATAGCAGTATGTGTTGACTCGTAACTGCTCTCTGGGATGGATGATAAATTCTATGAGCCAGTGGCATCCTCATCCATGGAGGAATAGAAACGTTCCGAATATTCCAGCCATGGTTCACTAGTGCCTTGAACATTTATAAACAAAGCTTACTATTTTTGTATTCTGTTTGCTTTGAAATAAAGGAACTATCCATTTTCCTTCCCTCATACCCATAAAATTTAAAGGCAGGCTTTTCAGATTTATGCACAAGGAACCCCAATCCTTCTGTGCTGCAGCTTTCTGCAGTCTTTTCAGTCAAATAATATTCAACTCCTCTATTCTCCCGCCAAAGTGTATTACTCACATTTTTCCACTTTATATTCTACCTGGCTAGTTTTTGTTCTTTCACATAACCTGTTGTATCCTCAATAGAATCTTTGTGTCATCCTCACAAATGCCCTCCCACCTATTTTTGTGATCTGGAAACTTGGGTGATTGTATATTTACTTTCTTCTTCCAGTCATAATCGAGGCCCTAGCTCTAATCTCTGTCATACAGTTACAGGTTGCCATCCTGAAAATATCCCACTTTGGGTGGCACAGTGGCCAGTGGTTTAGCACTGCTACCTCACAATAATTCTGTGGTGTTTGTTTTGTATCTTGAGGACCACAATAGCACAGAATTGCTGAGCTGAAACCAATAGCTGAGTTCTGTAGCCATGAAGATGGCCTCAACCACGATCTTGGTTACAAGTCGTACTATGTGACCCCATTACACTTTCTGTACTGTAAGATCTTCCTTACTGTCCAGTTTTGACACATCACCTTGATAACTTATTATGATCTCTCTACTTATTTAATGTGTACAGTTTTGGATTAGTACTTGTTACTTTGGTTAGACCCTCGGCTTGTGACTCTTATACCTACATGTTATTCCAGTCATTTGGTTTGTCTCCAGAACTACCTTATGAATCAGATTATAGATCATCCCTTCACCTGCTATTCAGCTGTTGACACTTTATTCACACCATCTGACACTCTTGATCACCTGCAGAGACCTATTATTTACAACACTCCACTCACACCACTTGTATGATATTTTGATTTCTCTGATTATAAACTCTGTGTCTGTGTGCTTCTCTTTACTTCACCTGATGAAGGGGCAGTGCTCCGAAAGCATTTGATTTCAATAAACCTTTTTGGACTATAATGTGGTGCCATGTGACTTCTGACCTTGTCCACCCAGGCCAACACTGACAGCTCCATATGTTATGGTTACAACTTCATTAAAAGCCCATTAAGTATCCATACAAACACTGTCAGTCTAGAACAACCTTACAGTGTTACTTATATTGATCCCAGACATAGCAGGCAGGCAGGGGGAGGAGTGTCCTGCCTGATAGGTAGGGATCTAAAGGTCTACTGCATAGTGTGGTGTTGAAGTGGGATTTCTTCTTACCCCTGGATTGGTAAGATCAGGGCATGACATGACAAACTGGTCCGAGGTTGCCACCTGGATCAGTGCAATCTCAGCCATCTGGAGGATTACCCAGCAGTGAAAGAAGGAAGTCAATGATCTTCTCCACTTTGCTAGTAAGTGCTACCATGTTTGTTATCTCACCCTCACCGTAACTCTCTTGCTATACCCACCTTCCACTGAGTCTCATGCCCTACCAATCTCACTACAGCTTGCAATCTGTCCCCCTCCGCTCACTCACACCTACCCCAATCCCAGACACCATTAATCCTGCAGTCCCTCTGCACTGCTTGTTCACTCAGGATACCTCCCAGCTGCACCTACAGTAACAATTGGGACACGTCCTTTCATCTCCATTAATACCTGCCTCTGTCTCATTTCAGGAAGTAAGCAGCCCACAGTAGAGCAGAAAGACTCAAGCCAGGTGGTGGCTGACCTTCATTCAGTTCCTAACCCTTACGTGGAGTAAACACTAATGTTGACCACCCTGAGCAGCTGGTTGCCCATGTCTAAGCACATGGAATTGGTATCAGAGACTGCCCATGACTTACTGTGCCAGCACCCCATTACACCCTCCTTGATTTGACAGAGTCCTGTTGACAACCACAACAAGATTCCTTCCTTTGTGTCTGCACTAAATGGCAAGGAGCGACTGGAATAATATCCCTGGCTGAGGTAGCAAACACACAAAGGCAAAAGGCAAGGCAAGGGAGAGGTGTTGTGAGCATCCAGGCCAGCTCAGAATGAGTGAGAATTGGGACAGCAAGTGACCAGCCTGGAGATGCAGCCTGGGTTCATGCTCTTGGGTGTGCTGGCCGAGGCATTACAATGATAGTCACTGGGGCAGACTGTGGTGCAGTACTGAAGTGTAGAAATTTTCTGAGATGGTCAGCAAGATATCAGAGAATGGCACATATCAGATCCAATACCATGAATGTAAGTGTATGTGGCTGGCATCCTTGGAGTATTCTCTGAGACCTCAGTGCCTAATATTTAGGTCATTTGGAGCATGTAACAAGCTGAATTCACGAGATCCCCACTCTAATCTCCAGGTCAAGTTTTCTCAATGTTGAGCTTGTTAGGTGAGTTTAAGATAGGAAGCTGAATATTAGTTAGGCGTGTTGTACCATTAGCTTGCTGCTTAATAGGGAATAATCCCATTAATTAGGAACTCATCACTGCTGAGTGACAGATTCAGCTCATTGCTTACTGAAAGAATCAAAAAAAATGGTCTTCCCGACATCAGAATTGCTACAGTTCTCATCCAATTCTCGAATAAACCTTGCCAAGCTCACATCATCCAGATCCCGACAAGATACTGCTGTCGATCTTCTATCAGCTCACCAATTCACTATCCATGGTCATACTGTACACCCAGCACAATGGGCTCTCAGGTTATTAAGGAGCCTCATGTGTGGTACTATCTCAAATGTTTGAGCTGATCCAATATAACTGGATTTCTTTAGGAATCCAGCAGCAACCACATGCTACAGCTGCAACATATCACCTAAGTGGTCATCTCTATTGCATTTAACTCAATGGTGTATTTTATAAGTTTTAATTAATTACACTTATACCCCTGTTCTTTACATTGGAAACACCCAACTCTTTACCCTTCATTGGTTTCTATCAGTATTAAGCGTATCCCTAACAAGTGATTTGTAATAAGATTAGAGAAAATTAGCCTATTTTTGCTGTTGTTCACATGTTTCTATATTTAGGGTTTGTTATGAACTCTTCACTTTCATATTTTACAAGTCCTTAGCAGAAATAGACCCATTCAGCCCCTCAAGCCTGCTCCACCATCAATACGGTCATGATTGATCTGTTTGTGTTTCAAATTCTAAGTTACCTTCATCGCCCAAGAAGAACTCATTCCAGGAAAAGCTTATGTTTCCAATTTGTGCTGGGATGGACAGACCCTTGTTACTAAAATGAGAGAGAAAGATCAATCAGTTGGTGACAAGAATCAATTTCCTTATCCTGTTTGAAATCTGGAGCAATCCCTTCTCTGGGTTAACCTGTTCATCAGTGCCACCCTGTACAAGATGTACTTCAACAGTAAACAAGCTGCCCTAAAGACAGGACAGAGTGAGTGATGGTGTCTCTCTTCTTCCTTGTTGTTCACAGGGGACAAACAGATTCATCAAGGACATTGAGATGATGATTGGGGAAAGGACTTGGCTCTTCTGGCTGTGGTGGAGAATGTGTTGGATTCTGATCTCTCCGTGTTTGCTGGTGGTAAGAAGCTGTTACACATTATTTTGATTTAAACTGAAAATACCCAATCTCTCATTCTGTTTCTGATTTAGTTTTGTATCTTATCCACATTCAGGCAGTCTTAATCTGGTCCTTGACAACATTTGCCCCACTAAGATATGGATCTGTTGAATACCCTGTCTGGTCAGGAGCACTGGGCTGGTGTATGACCATCTTCTGTATTATGTGGATCCCCATCATGGCTGTGGTGAGAGTAGTCCAAGCTGAGGGCCCCACCTTGTGGCAGGTGAGGGACGCTTTGAAATCTTTAAAGATTAAGGAACACAGAACATAAAATTAGGTTTTGGATCATGATAGATGCAATGCAAAGCACATTGTTTCAAAAATCAAAATGTCTTTTTGTTGTCCTTTCACTTATGCTCAGTTCAGTCCACCGTGATACCATCTTGGTTCAGGCACTAAAGCTGGAGTGGACTGGAAGTAGTATCTGTGAATGTTTGAATATACAACTAAAAGAAAGTGAATCGGTCAGCTCAGTTGGTTGGATGGGTGAGTTGGTGATGCTGAGTGATGCCAATCCCTGTACCAGCTGAGGTTACTGTGATGAACTCTCCTTCTGGAACTCTCCCCTTGATCCTCAGGTTAAACCACCATCAATCACCTCACTCTCTGTTGAGAGAGCAGCCCTGTGATCTGATAGGACTATGGTTATTTCAATGTTACAAAAAACATAATTTATCACATTTATGCAATTAAAACAAAGATAGGTTTTAAAATAATAAAAGAATTGCACTATTGGAACACATCACAAATATGAACATATCAGGGTGTTGCAGTACCTTGGAAAATGGAGGTCACCTTAATTTAACAAATATAAACAAAAGGTCCACTAAACTCTATATTTTGTATTTCAGTCATGGATCACAGATTGTTAGGTTGATTTCATTAAATTCTCAATCAATTCATACACTATTTATGCACCTTACAAAGTTGGAGTTTGGACTGTTTCAAAACGATCTCTCAGTTTCAGAATGGTGTCTTCTGCGTTGCAGATCTTTACGTTTGTCTGGTTGTAATAACAAGTAGTGGCATTAGGTGGTGGGATTCAGTAGTTTTCGAATAAAGTCCACGTGGAACATTTCCTGGTTTCAGTACAGGTTTGTCAAGATCAATCTCACATTTTGTTTCTTCATGCTTTCAATGAGAGAAAAGGCAGGGAGACAGTGAGTTTTGAGGAAGGAATTCCAAAGTCCCGTAATTCAGCAACTGAGGGGCCATCTACTAATGGTCAAACTATTTAAACAGCAAGGGTTCAAAATGCTTGATTTAGACAACCACACATGTCACAGAGATTTCCAGGAAAGGGTGAGCCAAGACCATGGAAAGATTTGGAAACAAGCAGGAGAATGTTAAACTTGAGTACTTACTGAAGCAGGAGCCAATATGAATTAGTGAGAAAGGAATGATCGATGATCAGGGCTTGATGTAATGAAGAGCACAGATTTGAATTATTAAGTTCACAGAGGGTCGGATTTGGGAGGTCAGCTGAGTTGTTACTTGAATAGGAGAAAGTGAGGACTGCAGATGCTGGAGGTCAGAGTCAAGAGTGTGGTGCTGGAAAAGCATTGCTGGTCAGGCAGCATCCAAGGAACAGAGAATTAATGTTTCAGGCTAAAGCCGTGAGGAAGGGCTTTAGCCAAAAATGTCGATTCTCCTGCTCCTTGGATGCTGCCTGACCTGCTGTGCTTTTCCAACATCAAACTCTTGATTTGCTATTTGAATAGCCAAGTGCCAATGGCATGACTGCATGGGTGTGGATTTTGCAACAGAGGATTTCTGTAAGTACAGAGGAATCGAATCAGATGATGCAGGCAAAAATATATGGTTTTAGTGGTGTTATGAAAATGTTGTCAGAAGCTCATTTCAGCATCAAAAACAGATCAAAACAAATCGTCACAAGTAGGGTGATAAAGAAAGTTTATGGCGTACTTGCCGTTATTGCTCAGGGAACTGAGTACAAGAATCAGGAGGTCATGTTACAGCTTTATAAGACTTTGCTTAGGCTGCATGACGACTATTGCGTTTAATTCTAGTCGCCACATTACAAGAAGGATGTGGAGGCTTTGGAGAGGGTGTAGAAGAGGTTTACCAGGATGAGGCTTGGATTAGAGGGTATGAGCTCTAAGGAGAGGCTAGAAAAACTCAGGTTGTTTTCTCTGGAGCAGCTGATAGAAGCCTACAAAATTATGAGATGGATAGATAGGGTTGACAGTCAAAATCTTTTTCCCCCCCACAGTTCAAAAATACTAAGAGAAGCATTTAAGGTGAGAGGGCAAAAGTTCAAAGGAGATGTGAGGGGCAAGTTTTTTTACACAAAGAGTGGCAGGAGTCTGGAACAGGCTGCCGGGGTGGGGTGGAGGCAGATATGATAAAGGCATTTAGGAACTTTTAATTAAAGACATGAATATGCAAGGAATGAAGGGATGTGAACCAATGGCAGGCAGAAGAAAATAGTTTAATTTTGCATCACGTTCGGTACAATATTGTGGACTGAAGGATTAGTGTCTGTACCGTACTGTTCGATATAAGACCAAAGTTATGGTTTGTCTGTCTCAACTACACAAAGTTCACAGAATCTGAGTTGTTATGGTGCAGAAAGAAGCCATTCAGCCCATCATGCCTGTACCAGCCCTCTGAATGTGCAGAAGGCCTTAGTATTATTCCCCCGGCTTTTTCCCATAACCCTGGACATTATTCCCATTTCAGTGATTATTCAGCGCTGTCTCTAGTACACCGAATGATTCTGCAATAAAAGATCAAAACAATGGCACTTTTAAAAGGAGGATGACAGACAAAGGCAGTGACCACAGGGTCAGAGAAAGACTGACCCTGCTGTCTGACACAGCAGTGAATCTGCACTATCACTGCTTTTGCTGTTTGAGTTCATGTATCTCTGGACATTAGAGTGCATTTAGGAAAATTTAACAAACAGTGAAATTCACAGCTGACCTTAGAGGAACCTGTGTGGGTGAGCTCACAGCACAGGAACAGACATGTGCATAGTTTGTACTTGTAATCTTGCTGTAAATTTACAGTAGTGAATAGATTGGGTTCTTTCTTAATTATATCTTTTATTGAGATCGGTCTCTTGATTAAATTTTAAAAATATAAACCATAGGTACTAAGTTAGCATGGAGCAGTGTTTTTTTTTAAGAGCAAAAAGATGGTGCTATTTTCTGGGTCTGTAGATTGTGAAGGAGCAACGATGACCTTTAGTTGAGTGAGGTGCTCTTCCTATCAGATGTGGGAGTTTAGGGAGCATTTCCATGTTACTGATGGTTACTTCTGCAGGAAGTGTCTTTGATTGTGAATCCTATCAGATCGCATGGTTAGAGGCAATAAGGAATTTACAAGAGCTAGGGAATATGACGGGTGGCAGTTATAGGAAGCGAGAAAAGCCGCAGAAACATTCAGGTAGATGGGTTAACTCCAGGAAAATTAGGATGGGTAGGCAGGTAGTACAGGAGTCTTCTGTGGCTGTCCCCATCTCACACAAGTATGCTGTTTTGGAAAATGTAGGGGGTGATGGACTTTCCGGGGAATGTAGCACGAACAGCCAAATTTCTGGTCCGGAGGCTGGTTCTCAATGTAATGAGGGGTACGTCAGGTTCCAAGAGATCAATTGTGAGAGGGGACTTTCTAGTCAGAGGCATAGACAGACACTTCTGGGGCCAACAGTGAAAAATCAGAATGGTGTGTTGCCAGGATCAAGGATATGTTGGAGAGAGTGCCGAATGTTCTCAAGGGGGAGAGGGACCAGCAGGAGGTCATTGTACACTTTGGAACTAATGATATAGGAAGGGAAAAGGATGAGATTCTAAAGGGACAATATAGACGCTTAGGCAGGAATTCAAGAGGAGGTTCTCTAGGGTAGCAATATGTGGAATAACCCTGGTACTACAAGCTAATGAGGGTATGAATAGAAGGAAAGAGCAGATGAATGTGTGGCTGAGGAGATAGTGCAGGGGAGAAGGGTTTACATTAATGGATCAATGAAATCTCTTCTGGGGTAGAAGTGACCTCCACAAGAAGGATGGATTGCACCTGAATTGGAAGGGGATGAATATACTGGCAGGGAAAATTGCTTGAGCTGCTCAGGAGGATTTAAACTAGTAAGGTGGGGGGGGGGGGGAATAGTGGGACCCAGGGAAATAGTGAAGAAAAAGATCAATTTGAGATTGGTTGGGAAAGGTAACTAGTTAAAGCAGGCAAGAACAAAGCAGAAACCAACTACAGGTTGGACTGATAAATTAAACTGTAATTATTTCAATTCAAGAGAGCTAACAGGTGTTAGGCCGGAACCTCGGGGTTCCAGTCTTTGCGAGTTCTTTGGAAGGAGAGACCGCACCAGCTTCTTTAGTTTGGAGCAGAGCACCGTTTATTTTACAGAATCAAAACTGGCAAACTGTACAATGAATTCTACAGCATGCAATTCATTGGAGAAGGCGTTCTAACCCTTCTGCTCAAATTCGCCCCAGTTATACCCCTCGCTGGCCAGTGTTCCCGGTCAGATGTCCACGTCTGGCCTTCCTGTTGGCTACTCGTTCCCGGGCAAAGCGTTCCGCTCTCTGGTTGGATGGTTTGAGCTGTCTGTCTGTTTGCCTCGGAGCGGGCAGTCCCGTAGACATTGTGGGGCCACTGGTCCCGCTTATTTAATTAGTGGTTTACCAGAAACAATAGTTCATTACGATTTAAGTGAGTAGTTTCGATGGTTCAATTGACACCTCAAATAATCCAATTAACAATGTCTACCAGTTACAAATTCCAGAGGTGCAATTAACAGGCTGTCTATCAGCTAGCCTCTGATCAGATTAGGAGGCCAGCAGTTTCCAGTTCAGTGATCATGATAGTTTAACCATTTCAGGCCCGGTATTAGAAGCACTTGTTACAGTTATAGTTTTTACCCTCCCTAGATCTAGTGTGCCCACCCCACTTGTACAACTACCCCAACACTCCCTCCCTTGGCCTCTATTGAGGCCACACCACCCCATGCCGTAAGAAACGCAACACCACGAGGCGACCGGGGTCTGGTGTGCCGGCAGACGCCCCCACAGACGTCCCTTTGTTGTATCCGAGCACGTTGTCTTTACCAGAATCACCGGTTCTAGGGAGACAGTCATGTTGGGATGAAGGGTGCCCTACGCAACACGCCGCAACACAATTTACAAATAGATAATTAAAACTACATGCAAATCTAAGTTAATAGATAAAACAACTCCGGCAGGCTTCTGCGGAAATGACAAAAGCACAGAATTAATCAAGCATGGCAAAAAACATGGCAAAAAGACAAACAGAGCACTGTACGCGAGTACATAACAGTCGCAAAAGATTTGGAGTGGAGGAATTAAAATAAGTAAGGTGTCCGCAGAACGCAAGTCTGTAGTCCAAAGAACACCCAAGTGTAAACATGTTCTGTAAATTGTGAAACGGAATAGGATTAGCACACTACCAGCAGCTAGGTACCTGCTAGCGAGCGGAAACCCAGTGAGAAACTGTACTGTGCCCCGGTGTTCCCGCAGATCAGAATGCTCCACAGGCCAGCAGCTCAGTCCAGACGTCCGACACGGAAGACAGAGGCCAGAGATCTTATTAAATCATGACGAACGTGGGCCACCAGTTCCGATGTCAATGCGCGACTGTGCCTGTCTTAGGTTGTCCCTCGCCCGAGGGATCGTACCCGTCATTGGCTAACCAGTCGTACTGCATTGAATTGTAGATACCGACATCCGTTTCACCGCCGTCAAGAACGGACACAGGCAGTGGCAACCGGCTCAATAGTGTGTTCTGTGGCCCTCGAGACCAGCTGAAGCCAACCGGGAGTACTGGAGATTATGTAAAAATCGCTTGTGTGAACAGCAGTGTTTCGAGTCCCGGGCCCACAGTACATCTCAACCTCCCACTGTATGAAAGGATCAATTCACATATCCCCAGGTCAATGGGCAAAATAAGTAGGGACTCCTTGGACAACCAGACCACATTCATTGTTTATAAAGGAGAAAAGTTAGTACTGAGTAGCATCAAGAGCAGAACCGTAGCGCACCACCGTGGGCAACGCGATCGGATGAACTCGAAAGAAAGCCATTGAGACCGCTGGCATGCACCGGAGAGATAGTATTTAGTACGCCTGCACCCGTAGCCCATTCAGAGGTGGTAGTGCATCACTGGAGAGAATAACCGCCAGATCCCCACTCGCCTGGCTTCCCATCGGGAGGCGTGAGTCACTTAATGCAACCGGCCGCACGGAAAACCGGCTCCACGGTTCATGAATGGAAGTCACCTTACAGCATGTACTCCATATGTCCCTCCCCGTTTGTAGGAGATCACACGCAGGCTGTCGTGTACTCAGAGTTGGTGGCGGCGCAGGCATCTATTGAGGAGTGCAGAGCCCAGCGTATGGGGGGTTCGGTTGAAAAGTAATGATACCACATTACATTTAAACCAGGGAGATGGGGCTGCAGAAATGTGGTGAAAAGAGTCCTGCCATCCCCAGGGTGGCATTTGGTGAAATCAGCCAGAAAACATCCTACTAGTATGGGAAAGAAAAGCATTGTATTTAACAACCGCCATTAGCACATTCCTGTGAAGGCGGAGCCATTGGGTGAGCTGATCTCGAAAAGCTCCTTGCTATTAGACTCAACGGACATCACCATGCCAGTACTCCTGGATGTGAAGTCTTTAGTCATCTAGTAAAAGAAAGAGGGGGCCAGTGCGAAATGTCCAATGCATTCACTAAGACTGCCCCCCACCCAGTTGTGCAACAGAACTGGAGAAACCAGACATCAATCAGGGCAATGGTAAAAAAGTGAAGGTAGGCTTAACCCCTAACCTTTCTCATAGCTCATGGACCTGTACGAAGCCGTCACCTAAAAACAGAGTGACCCCAGTGTGAGGTAAAAGGAATGGTCCCGTCTAAAAGGAAGAAATAGTACCTTGTACAAAGGAGGCCAGAGCAGTTTGTGAACTCCAATCAGAGAGAAAAAAGGTCCCTGACCACGGGCTGCCACAAAAGGCAATTGAAACAGGGGGAAATAGACCATCCTGTAGGGGAATTGTTCCTCTTATTTTAAAGAGTCAGAAAAAGTCGAAAAAATGCAAGTACCCCACTGATTCAGTGTTGGGAGAGGTAACTGCGGAAAAGCAGTCACGCAAAAGATACCAAGTAGCAGCATTTCTTAATCAGGAAAAGTTAAAAAGCAAACGTGCGCAGGCTGTGGAAGACATTCAGTAGGATAGGCTGCTGTCAAGTGGGAAATAGCACTATACAGGGCAGATAAATTTCGGGACAATGATGAAAATGCAAGATAGTACGAGTCTCGGTTATAACTTGCTGTGCATCTGCACTAGCAGCTGCAGGCGCAAAAACGTCGTCATGCACATTAAATAACCAATGTTGAAGAGTAAAAATATCCGGCCTAGAGCTCTATCGAAAAAATAGGGTGACCCCCTAGAGGGGTAAAAGGATTGACAACAGTTAAAAGGGGAGAAATAGTACACCGTATAGGGGAAGGCAAACTATGTCTACTGTCACCACAGGTGATTAAAACAGATTGTCGTATGCGCAGGTTACTTCCTTAGGAGGCAAACCGAAAAACAGGAGGAATATAAAGTAGGTAATCACTTCAGATGAGCTGGACATGGGTGAATGCACCACGCATCGCGCAGGAACTGTAACAACTGCAGCGTGTACACTATGTAAATGACAAACCAGAAAGTTGTCGGGTGTGAGATCACGAACATACAGGGTCGGCTCTGCTGCAGTATGGGTGACCCGTGGCAACAGGACAATAGAGCAGCTAAATTTCCACTGTGTGGTTACGAAAAACATGGCGCAGGGGGCCCCCTAATTTCCCAGGGTGCGCAGCATAACTCGCACGTAGGGGAGAACCCCGAGCTGTTCGTTAATATTGTTGAGAGGTAATTTAAAAACACAAAGGCAACTCAGAAAGCATGGGTAACATCAGCAAAAAAGGCACCTGCGTATCGCTGAAGCTCCTCTTCAGGCGAATTGTTCCCTGCTCTTCCCAGATATTCATGTACGTCCTGCCCATGTTTTAGCCTGAGGGTCCCCCATGCATCCAGGGAGAGGGTGGTGGGGAAGCTATCTGGTGGGGACCGCCGTATAAGATTTCAGAAAAGGTCAAACGAGGCCGTCTCATCTGTCCGTGGTCCTAAATTATCTCATGGCAGGTTTCTCTCTCAAAAGTTGCTATGTGACCAGGGGACCTAATTCTCCTCCCCCACACTAGTGGCGAGGAGAGGCGCTTGGACGGTTAGCCTAGTAGCAACGGCCCCCTTTAGCGGGCTACACCCTCCCTCACGACCCGCAATAATCTCCCCCTCGTCCAGCTGGGAGGTGATGTCAAGAGGGGATTCGAACTCATTACCCTAGGTGGGTTCCCCAGGGCAAAGGTTGAAGACAAATTTAGACAAAATGCACGTAAAACATCAACCACGAGCACAATCTTACTTTTACGACTACCCGCCTGCTCGCAGCGGAATCCATGGTGAACAAGGTGGATCACTCAGGACAAGGGTCAGTGAAGAAGTTAGAGAGCCAAAAGCATTCCCAAAATACCAGCAAAGATATCACAGAACAGACCCCGTTCGGTGTTGACGGACAACGACCCTATCACTACGCAGAGACGTGGGGCAAAGCAGGGCTCTGTTACGCCCCCTCATTTCCCACGTCCTTGTCGGGCTCAGTCTCCTGAATTGAATTCAGGGCAACGTTTGGCCTCCCTGACCTGGGGCAATGGGGGAAATGGTGCCAGTTATTGTCATCCTCCCTTCAGACCCTGCACCCAAGTTTTCCATATGTTACCGCAGTCAGGGGCCCACCAGCGGTTGTGAACGGACTTACTGCCTTGGGCAACTCTCACATGCGTTGCCCCATGTGTTTTCAGCCCGTTCAGTATAAGGGATGATGATGATTATGGAGAGGGGGCCTTTGTCACGGGGACCCTGGTGAGTAATGTAAAACTCTGGGCAATTAGGAGATTTGCGGTGGGACGAAATTGGACTGTTTGCCTGAGGGGACTTGTCCCCCTGAACGAGATACAGAACAAGAGGTGCAAGTATAATCCTTGTGTATGCAAGAATCTGTGTGTGTGAAGGGCCGTGTGGCATAGCCAAAAGAGAGTGCGCAGGTGCTGCGGGCATATCGGACGTCGTATCTGTGTGAAACAGAGAGTGAGAGCCACAAGGGGCTGCTCAGCTAGCAGAGAGGTTAACACTGTTCAAGCTCGAAATCATCTGATTGTTAGTGAGTGGATGTGTGAGTGTTGTCAGCTAGAGCTTGCACCCCTCCTTTTTGACTGTGATATTTATGGATGTGTAACATGATCTTCTCAGGGAAGCTTCTGGTGTCCTTGTAGCTTATTTAACATGATAAAAGCCAGAGAATGAAGGGTAATTCAGATGAGTAAGAGTAAAAAATACGTAAGTTGAGATGCATGGAACATCCCATTGAATACTCCCGTAAGAAGGGTATGAATAGAGTGTCCTCATCCGCAGAGGATGTCAGCTCCTATGTGCAGAGACGAAGATTGGAATACTGAGGGCGCGCAGAACACAAGTCCCTTCCCAGTTCAGGGGTAACCAATTGTACCGAATCTGCCCCCCACAATTTCACCACAAATCTGCGCGACTCACCATTAATGCTGCCGCTTGGCTGCCCGTGAGTATCCCCGGGTAAGCCGTCCGGGCTGGGTGAAACAAGTGAAGTTTACTAGCGGGTGAAAAGCAGTGTTTCCCCGACCTGCACTCCGATGTGGGGGTAGGTCGCCGGAAAAACACATGTTTTTTGTTTAAATCGTGACGAGGAGTATAGAGAATGATAGAATTTCACAAGAGAGTTTGCTGCATCAACATCCAGCAATCACATGCGGATTACCAATGCAGCGACTGAGTTCCAGAAGGTGGAATATTTCAGGTGAAGTGCAGCTGAAATGGAAAAAGGGAAGTTTGAGGTCATGCTCTGCAGGAAATAGGAAGTATTACCTGGTAGAGGAATACAGTCCGTTGCCTACCGGCCAGAAAAAGAGGAGTAATCATTTAGTTCGGGCACATGGTGAATGACACGGGTAATGAGTTGTGAGTACAATCTATACAGGTCAGGACAGAAATCCTTTGTGTAGCACTGTCCTCTGTGTAAGGCAAAGTTTGTAGGTAGTAGGAGGCCTTAAGAGTTACCCAGGGAAAAGAATCATAAAAGAACCTGGTGACCCTGCCGTTTTCAGCGCGAATCTGCGCCTTGCAGAAGGTATGAACAGGTGAATTGGAAACAACTACTCGCAGTTGAAGAGACTGAAGGATATGGGCAAGAGCTGAGCTTCGATCCCTATGCTGCAGACAAAAGTTGTTGCAACGTGTACATTGCTAGGCTATTCACACTTGGCAGTCAGTCAGGGACAAATGGGTGAGAACAGAGCATGGCCACCGTGACCGCCTAAGATACAGACAAGTAGGTATAAAATCAAATCTAGCGGTCAGAATCTGGTAGCAGGAAAGCGTAGCGACCCAGACGTCCCAAGCCCGGTAAAAGGGTCTATTGTAGGAACATGAAAGAAAATGTAAAGATAAGCATAACGTATTGACAAGAAGAATAACTGCACAAACCCCCCAGGATCTCACCCTCGTCCTCTGAGGAGGTAGTGTCAGGCGGGGAGGTGAGCTCACACCCCCCTGCACAAGTTCGCCCTGGAGGTGGGCTCCCATGACTATTAGAGTGTCGTTTTATGCTGCAAGGGGGTGTACCCCCATCGGGGCTTGTGAACTCTGCGGGGCAGCAACAGGGGCGGCGGACAGTAGGGGAATGGTAAGGACGAGGCCAAAGCTCTCTACCCCTGTGGGAGGCGATTGTATGTATGGCGCTTTCAAGCACAGGTGAAGGCAAAAACGCTCCGGACACTGTAGGTGCAGCGGAAAGGCAAAAGAAAACGCGGCCAGGTCTGTGACAGAGAAAAAATGACAGGCAGGCATGAGCACCTGCAGTGCAACAGCAGGGTCCGGAACCTTCAGATTTAAAGTGACTGTGGCCCCGTTTATTCTTCGGAGGTCATGTAACGAATCCTGGTAGCAAACCTCAGGGAGCGTAATACTGGGAAAAGGGGATGAGACGCAGAGTACAGCAGCAGAAGCACAGTGAGTGAAAAGCTTTTGATGGAGAGATGAGGCCAGAAGATGAGTTACTGTGACCTGGTAGAAAACCTCAGGGAGTATAAGACCTCAAAAAGGGAATGAGACTCGGAGACCAGCGGAATCTCAGGCCTGCGGACACCAGTTGAATTCAATGCTTCAAGAAGATGAGTGAAAGATAGAAAATGACGATAGAAACGACCTCAGATCCGACAGAGAACATCGAGTGGAAATAAAGGGTGAGCGGGGGTGTAGGATGGGGCACTACATACGGCAATAGAAGTCGGAATGAGATTTCAATGGGACAATTTGATACTGGCTGGCAGTTACAGGCTCCATGATCTAATTATCAAAGAATGTAGCTTCAGACAGGCAGCCCTGCTGTTGCTAGCTGCACCCCGCATGGCTGTGAATAACCGTTTGGGGACTGGAACTGGCAGTGTCTGTTGCAGCAATGGCACTACCCTCCCTAGCCCCAGCCTTTAGGAGGAGGACGAATAATAGTACGAAATAAGTGCGCATATACTCGTAAAAAGACGAAAAGAGCGCGCATGTGATTGTAATGAAAAGATGAATGAGCGCGCATAACTCTTTAGCGTAAGGGAAAATCTGTGGATCTGAGAGAAAGGATAAAATGGGTGTGTAAGATAGGTCAGTAAAAATTGGAGGACATAGGCGGAAAGATGAATGAGTGCCCCCATCTCGTCATTAAAGAATCTGTGAGCATGAGAGTGGAAAAAATGGCTTAAGCACCCATGTCGGCGGACAAAAATGAGTGACTGGTCGCGAGAAAAAAGAGATGAATGAGCTAGGCCAAACGCTTTACTGTCTGCTGAGTCGCAGGTCCCGGTTGGAGACCTGAGATCTGCGGCCTCCGGGAAAAAAGGAGGAATAGGCAAAAACAAGTGGGCTGGGGGATGTCAGAGCCTAATGCCGGCTTCGATAATGCCAGGCAAACAGCGGTCGCATGAAAACCACTTTAAAAGGGGGGAGTAGTAGTGGCCACTGTGCCACCGTATGGTAATGCTGCACTGCGCATGTTGTTGGTCGGTATTTTCTATTTAAAAGTAAAAAGGGTACAACCTGTCGAATAAGATGTAGTTAGAAACATGATTCATGTCATCATCATGATAATTTAAGAAGATCTTCCTATCGGATTATCCCATGGACCAGGACAATCGCGCCTGAGTGTCCCTCCGATGTAGTGGTGGCTTAGTAGTCGACCTGTTAGGGTCGCAGACCCCTGAAAACGGGTAGCACCTCCCAGAGCGAGCAATCCCGCCAAGAGTGAGCATTCGCGCCAAAACTAAACGGACCCCGCCCAACCTGAGCATTCGCGCCAAAACTGAGCAAACCCGCCAAAAGTAAGTTGACCCGCCGAACCAAGCACACCCGCCAGAACTAAGCTGAACCCGGGACACCCCGGGATTTACCGTCTTAGGACGGCACAACCGTAGTGGTCCGACAATGAAATGCTCCACCATCCCTTACTCTGTCACCTCTCTGTACCCGTCTCTACCTTTCCAAGTAAAAAAGAAATTAAAAAATGATTGTGGGGCAGTACACAATGTTGGGAGGACAGAAGTCATCAATCCTAAAAATCAATGTGAGCGTACAGAAAAAAAAAATCCCAGCCCGTTAAATCCAGGGAACGAAACTCACATACTCACAGAGCTGCAGATCTGCTCTTGTTTGCTGGACAGCTTTCCACGCTCTCTCTGTCTCAGAGGCTGCCGGTGCAGGTCCGCTGCACCCCGAGGCCTCGCTGCAGACGCGGTCTAGCAGGTCCAGACGTGGGAGTAAGTGTTCCTGCAACACTCCCGTTCGCCACGTCCGTCAAAATCACAGCACTCACTCTTTCTCTCTCACTGGGCCGGCCCCACACTGGTTGTCACCCGCATACATGCCAAGCCACGCATACTGTCGGTGTCTCTGTATCCCCGTCTCAGCCTGTCGCAGTCCCCTGCCCTCTGTCTTAGTAACATGCTCCGAGGCGTTACAGCCTCGGCGGTCCGAGATCAGGTCCCCCATGTCGGATCTCCCCTGATGGGAACCGTGGTAAAAAACAGAGCATCTTTCAAAGCCTGACCTTCGCGTGGCAGATCTCTGCTCTTAACAACCGGTCTAAGGCAGACGTCTGTGCGGATAACCCTGTTCAGAAGATGAGATCCAACCTCTGTCCCCCTGGGGTTCGTCTGGTGTTCACAGCAAGTGTGTGCGGCAATATTTGTCAGTCGCAAGTGCTTACTAACGTGGATCCAGGTAGTCAAGTACGGTCAGCGCTGCAATAGCTAATCTCAGGGATGCGCTCGGCTCCGCAAGCCACGCGAATTAATTAGACAACAGGGCGCGCTCAGCTCCGAAAGCCACGCGAAATAATCAAACAACAGGGGCGCGCTCAGCTCCGAAAGCCACGC
Organism: Hemiscyllium ocellatum; assembly: GCF_020745735.1. NCBI lineage: Eukaryota > Metazoa > Chordata > Chondrichthyes > Orectolobiformes > Hemiscylliidae > Hemiscyllium > Hemiscyllium ocellatum. The sequence continues at coordinate 57,460,099 of NC_083411.1, forward strand.
GAAATCAAACAACAGGGGCGCGCTCAGCTCCGAAAGCCACGCAAAAGTCAAACCAGTACTAGTTAAAAGGTTAGTGGTAGCTTACCAGTCAGGATTCTGCGATGCTGCTGCCAAACTGATCAGTTTTTTGGGTTGGTGAGGGTCAGAGAGCAGACAAGAAACTAACTAAAGAAATTTAACTACTGGAAGCCTTAGGTTTAACAGGCGCTTCCTCACCTTAGAAGGTTTCGACCGAAGGTTGTCTGCCCCCTGATCCGCCAACGTGGCCAACTTGCCGTGGTCTCTTTCCCTTCCCGCGTCAGGCTCACCAGATGTTAGGCCGGAACCTCGGGGTTCCAATCTTTGCGAGTTCTTTGGAAGGAGAGACCGCACCAGCTTCTTTAGTTTGGAGCAGAGCACCGTTTATTTTACAGAATCAAAACTGGCAAACTGTACAACGAATTCTATAGCATGCAATTCGTTGGAGAAGGCGTTCTAACCCTTCTGCTCAAATTCGCCCCAGTTATACACCTCGCTGGCCAGTGTTCCCGGTCAGGTGTCCACGTCTGGCCTTCCTGTTGGCTACTCGTTCCCGGGCAAAGCGTTCCGCTCTCTGGTTGGATGGTTTGAGCTGTCTGTCCGTTTGCCTCGGAGCGGGCAGTCCCGTAGACATTGTGGGGCCACTGGTCCCGCTTATTTAATTAATGGTTTACCAGAAACAATAGTTCATTACCATTTAAGTGAGTAGTTTCAATGGTTCAATTGACACCTCAAATAATCCAATTAACAATGTCTACCAGTTACAAATTCCAGAGGTACAATTAACAGGCTGTCTATCAGCTAGCCTCTGATCAGATTAGGAGGCCAGCAGTTTCCAGTTCAGTGATCATGATAGTTTAACCATTTCAGGCCCGGTATTAGAAGCACTTGTTACAGTTATAGTTTTTACCCTCCCTAGATCTAGTGTGCCCACCCCACTAGTACAACTACCCCAACACTGGGAAGGCATGGTTAGGAATATCGGACTGGGATGTCATTGCAATTACAGAGATGTGGCTCAGAGATGGACAGGATTGGCAGCTTAATATTCCAGGATACAAATCCTATAGGAAGGATAGAAAGGGGGGCAAGAGAGGAGGGGGAGTGGCATTTTTGATAAAGGATAGCATAACTGCTCTACTGAGGCAGGATATTCCTGGGAGTACATCCAGGGACGTTATTTGGGAGGAATTGAGAAATAAGAAACGGATGATCACCTTATTGGGATTGTATTATAAACCCCACCAATAGTCAGTGGGAAATTAAGAAACAAATTTGTAAGGAGATCTCAGCTATCTGTAAGAATAATAGAGTTGGTATGGTAGGGGATTTTAACTTAGACTGGGACTGCCATCGTATCAAGGGTTTTGATGGAGAGGAATTTGTTAAGTGTGCTGAAAAAAATCTTCTGATTCAGTATGTGGATGTACTGACTAGAGAGGTGCAAAACTTGACTTACTCTTGGGAAATAAGGCAGGGCAGGTGACTGAGGTGTCAGTGGGGGAGCACTTTGGGGCCAGCGACCATAATTCTATTCGTTTTAAAATAGTGATAGAAAAGAATAGACTGAATCTAAAAGTTGAAGTTCAAAATTGGAGAAAGGCCAATTTTGATGGTATTAGGCAAGAACTTTCAAAAGCTGATCGCGGGCAGATGTTTGCAGGTAAAGGTACAGCTGGAAAATGGGAAGTCTTCAGAAACGAGATAATGAGAATCCAGAAATAGTATATTCCCGTTAGGGTGAAAAGAAAGGTTGGTAGGTATAGGGAATGTTGATGACTACAGATGTTAAGGTTTTGGTTATGAAGAAGAAGAAAGCATATGTCAGGTATTGACAGCAGAGTTCGAAGGAATCCTTAGAGTATAGAGGCAGTAGGAGTATACTTAAGATGGAAATCAGAAGGGCAAAAAGGGACATGAGATAGCAATGGCAAATAGGTTTAAGAAAAATCCAAAGGGATTTTATAAATACATTGAGGACAAAAGTGTAACTAGGGAGAGAATAGAGCCCCTCAATGATCAGCAAGGAGGCCTGTGTATGGAGCTGCAGGAGATGGGGAAGATACTAAACAAGTATTTTACATCAGTGTTTACTGTGAAGAAGGACATGGAAGATATAGAATGTAGGGAAATAGATGGTGACACCTTGAAAAATGTCCATATTGAAGAACAGGTGGTACTGGATGTCTTGAAATGCATAAAAGTGGATAAATTCCCAGGATCTAATCAAGTCTACCTAAGAACTCTGTGGGAAGCTAGAGAAATGATTGCTGAGATATTTGTATCATCGATAGTCACAGGTGAGGTGCTGGAAGACTGGAGGTTGGCTAACGTGGTGCCACTATTTAAGAAAGGTGGTAAGGACAAGCCACGGAGCTATATTTCAGAGAGCCTGACATCGGTGGTGGGCAAGTTGTTGGAGGGAATCCTGAGGGACAGGATTTATATGTATTTGGAAAGGCAAGTACTGATTAGGGATAATTATAATGGCTTTGTGTGTGGGAAATCATGTCTCACAAACTTGATAGAGTTTTTTTGAAGAAGCAACAAAGCAGATTGATGAGGGCAGAGCGGTGGACGTGATCTATATGGACTTCAATAATGTGTTCAACAAGGTTCCTCATGGAATACTAATTAGCAAGGTTAGATCTCGTGGAATACAGGGAGAAATAGCTATTTGGATATGGAACTGGCTCAAAGGTAGAAGACAGAGGGTGGTGATGGAGAGTTGCTTTTCAGACTGGAGGCCTGTGACCAATGGTGTGCCACAAGGATCGGTGCATTTTGTCATTTATGTTTTGGTAAGGCAAATCAGAGCAGGACTTGTACACTTGTTGGGAAGGTCGTGGGGGTAGTGGGGGTGGGGGGGGGGTTGTGGTTTGCTGAACAAAGAGACCTTGAGGTACAGGTTCATAGTTCCTTGGACGTGGAGTCACAATTAGATAGGATAGTGAAGATGGTGTCTTGAATGCTTTCCTTTATTGGTCACAGCATTGAAATAGGAGTTGGGAGGCCATGTTGTGGCTGCCCAGGACATTAGTTAGGCCACTTTTGGAATATCATATGCAATTCTGGTTTCCCTCCTTATGGAAGGATGTTGTGAAACTTGAAAGGGTTCAGAAAAAAATTACTATGATGTTGCCAGGGTTGGAGGATTGAGTTTCAGGGAGAGGCTGAATAGGCTGGGGCTGTTTTCCCTGGAGCGTTGGAGGCTGAAGGGTGACCTTCTCGAGATTTATAAAATCATGAGGGGCTTGGATAGGGTAAATAGACAAGGTCTTTTCCCTGGAGTGGGAGAGTCCAGAACTAGACAGCACAGGTTTAGGGTGAGAGGGGAAAAATTTAAAAGGGATGTAAGGGGTAACTTTTTCATGCAGAGGGTAATCCGTATTTTGAATGAGCTGCCAGAGGAAGTGGCAGAGGCTGGTACAATTGCAACATTTAAAAGGCATCTGGATGTGTCTATGATGAGGAAGGGTTTTGAGGGAAATGGGCCAAATGCCGGCAAATGGGACTAGATTAGGTTGGGATATCTGACCAGCATGGACGATTGGACTGAAGGGTCTGTTTCTGTGCTGTACATCTCTATGACTCTATTTGCTACTTTTGCAAATCAATCAAAACATCAAGGTCTAAACAGCACAGATTTAATGAGATTGAGCTAATTGTTCCTGTTTGCTCTGCCCAGACCTCTCATTATTTTGTGAACTTTAGTGAAATCCCCCTCAGCCTCTTCCTCTCCATGGTGTGAAATTCCACATTCTCTAATCAAAACCTGGCAGTTAATTGTCAATCAGCATTAGTGGGTGCATTCTCCACGGCAACATCTCTGCCAATCAGAATTCATTTAGCAACTAATCAATAGTCTCCTTTCAGATGGCAGAATTTACTTTTCACCTTGAATTGGTTGGGATTCTTGCAAAATGTCCCAATAAATGCAGGACAAAAGGATTTGAAAAATGTGTCTTTTCTCAACAATACATCTAAAGGATTATTTGATAAACTATTCTGTAATCCTTATCATTAATGCTAGTCAGTCTACATCATTTGCTTCTCTGCAAGTATTTCTAATGTAAACAGTGTTCGGTTTTCGGGTTTTGCCCAATTCACCAAGAATTTCTGTTTTTCTTAATTCAGCTTACACTGTGGTATCTCTTCCCAATGAAAAGCTGCTGTGTGACATCTTTACAGGATACTAAACCCCTAATGCAATGGTTAGGAGGTTGGTCTTTGAGGTTGTTGTAAACAGCAAGTTCTTACAGTCCTGCGCTAGTAGGCAGGAGGGCCCATACAGTCTCCTCGTTTGCCATCCCATGCTTGTGTCTGGCCTACAACATTATAAGGTGTACGCAAAGCCTAGAGCATCAGTTAATATTCCCCTGCAATTGTGGGTTTGCGTGGTAAGGGGAGAACAGGAAGGCTCAGAAAAGGAGATGGCTGACTCTCTCAATGAGACCAGCTCAACGTCCCAGCCTATCCAGATATTCATTGCATTCCTGACCTTGCTGTCGAGTCTCCCTACTCTCCCTGGACCTTCGCTCCCATTTCCTGTCATGTGACCTCACTACTGGCTCCCCCTGTGGAACTCCAGCACTTTGATTCTGGAGGTTGCTTCTGGTGCCAGCAGTGACCATTACTCCCTGTGGCACTGCTGGTCAGTCAGATTGGCAGGCAGTTTTGTTCAAGGAAAATGCACAAAATGGAGGATAAAAATCCCATATCCAACCATTTGATGCTCTGAGCAGCTTGAAGTGACTCTGGCACAGCCATAACCTGTACGGATATATTCCCCACCAAGTCTTCGGGTTGTCGGACAGAAAACCTTGCTATCCGAAAAATCCTGGTCATTGTCTTTATAATTTGTAGGTTAATTGACTGGCTACTGGTGCTCATGTTTCCCGTCTTCCACCTTAAGTGAATCCATGCTTCTCCATAGCACTGTGGCTTAAACCACACCAGGCCTTGTTCATCTGCCAGCCCTGTCCTTGTTGATCACTATGAGACGCTAATCCAACATCACACTTTTAAAATTTTCACCCCTGTATCATTGAGCAAATCCTCTCTCTCGTACCCTCCTCCAACTGTGTGAACCATCAAAATACCTGCACTCCTACAATTCTGACATTTGTTGCAACACTCACCATTTCACTCACTCTCCCATTGGTAACTGTGCATTCAGCAGGGTTAACCTTAAACATTGGAATTGCCTCCCTAAACCTCTTCATCTCACCATGTCTCTGACCTTTAACATTTAATGAATTGCACTAAGGTCATTGCATCAAACTGATTGTCTGTGAAAAGTCCGTTTCTTTCCGTGTGTCTCACTGCCAGTGCACAACAGGATCAATTGAAGTGTCTGGATGAGAGGATAATCTTTGTCATGAAATATTGTTTGCTATAGTGTGAATCATCAGGTGTCGGAATAATCTGATTGGAAACCAGATTTCTTTTCCACTTAACAGTGGGTGAAAATCCAACAGAAATGATCAAACATTTTACATTTCCATTCACAGAAAATATCTGCTGCTTGCACATCAGCTCCTGATTGGGGTCCCTACTTGGAACAACACAGAGGGGAAAGATACAGGAAGAAGCCTGACTCTACAGAAGACCCAAACTGTGTGCACCTTCTGGTCATTCCTGAGAAGTAACAACGCAAAGGAAAATTCCTGTTCAATTGGTAAACATTGGTCCTGAAATTCCACAGCCATTCTGGAGTACAATCAGTGTCACTTCATGGAGTGCTCCCTTGATCAGTCAGCACCTCAGCCAAGACCCAGGGATAAGATTTGCTGAAGTTTCCTGTGCCCACTGTAAACATGGGCATCAATTTGGGGCAGGATGGGGCTGGTGAGAATTACTGAGCATTCAAGTTCCTGCATCATGAGTGTTCAGTCATGTTCCTCCCTGCGTCCTGGTGATAATACACAGGATTCCAGTCTCTGTACATTGTGGACATTAGCTCCTGCTCTCACAGCCCCCACTTACAGTCTGCACTGCCTGGGTTCCCACCAATTAACTACAGGATGAGGGAAGATTTGATGCAGCAGAATCTGATTCAAAATGATATTAGTCATAGAAGGTGCAGAAAGGGTTAATGCTGAGGATTGCATTAAGAACGGTCATATCAATATCATCATTCTGATTTGGGTGGAAGAATAGTAGCTTGATTAATAAAACCTACCACTGAAATCCTCTTTACAGTCTCTGTGACAATGTCTACCATATCAGTGGAATATGTACCTATTGCTAACATGTAATAAATGACACATTGGTTAAGACAAAGGCCTGTGTTTGTTGGAGGACCAAGTGTTTTCCCTCGACCACACTTGATAAAATGAGCGCTGCAAATCCCTGCCAGGAAGGATATGTTGGCAGTGAACCTGCCTTGATGGTTTGATAGTATGAGTAATCTCTAACATGATGAGCAGTGGTGCAGGTTCCGGTGAGCTTTGAAGGTATCTTCAGGTATAACTTTAAGATGATAAACGCATCGCAATGTTTCACAAGACAAAATCAACAGAGTGAGATTCATCTGGTAGAACACATTAAAGTGATTGGGATTGTCTTTAACCCCACATGCAGCTCTGAAGAGAATGGGAAATGTCTACTGGGCAGCACGGTGGTTCAGTGGCTAGCATTGCTGCCTCACGGCGCCAGGGACCCGGGTTCAATTCCTGCCTTGGGCAACTGTCTGTGTGGAGTTTGCACATTTTCCCTGTGTCTGCATGGGTTTCCTCCGGGTGCTCCGGTTTCCTCTCACAGTCCAAAGATGTGCAGGTTAGGAGAATTGGCCTTGCGAAATTGCCAGTAGTGTGAGGTGCATTAGTCAGGGGTGAATGTAGGGGAATAGGTCTGGGTGGGTTTCTCTTTGGAGGGTCAGTGTGGACTTGTTGGGCCGAAGGGCCTGTTTCCACACCGTAGTGAATTTAATCCAATCTAAAAGAAGGGGGACCCATTCATTACACTTGCAAACAAGGTGTGAATCATCTATTTTGACAACACAAGCATGAGAAAATCCTCCTGCACAGCTATACACAGTAGCAGCTTTGTTATACAGCAACATACAAGGCGGCACGGTGGCACAGTGGTTAGCACTGCTGCCTCACAGCGCCAGAAACACGGGTTCAATTCCGATCTCAGGTGACTGACTGTGAGGAGTTTGCACATTCTCCCCGTGTCTGCGTGGGTTTCCTCCGGGTGCTCCGGTTTCCTCCCACAATCCAAAGATGTGCAGGTCAGGTGAATTAGCCATGCTAAATTGCCCATAGTGTTAGGTAAGGGCCAAATGTAGGAGTATGGGTGGGTTCCGCTTCGGCGTTTCGGTGTGGACTTGTTGGCCCGAAGGGCCTGTTTCCACACTGTAAGTAATCTAATCTAAAAAAAATACAAATCCTTTAAGATAAGGAGACATTGAGATTTTGTATCATTAAATGAAAAGGAAGCTAAATAATCATATCAGGAAGACAAGGCAGCAGGAATAGTACTGTCAGCAAGATGTCATTTCAGAAATGGGCCAAATAGTACATAAAATTGGCACCTTGCCAATAACTGTTCTTAAGATATTGATTTTGCCTCCAAACTAGATACTTAATCAGAAACCGAACAAATACACTTTTATATTCAATGATCTAATGTACCAAGTTGCTCATAAAAGTTGCATCAGATACACTTAATGAAATTCTGCAAGGTTTTAAAAATCACTGTCCAACAAATTAAATTCTTGAAAACACAATATTTATCAGGTGTTCAGCTTCCAGAGAAATCTATGAGTAATTTATTTAGTGATCTCTACATAGTAGTGGAAAAATATGACTATGAAGCCTTGAAATCACCCTTCATTGGAGATAGAATTATTGATGGATTACTGGTAAGTCTTTTTCAGTTTTGTTGTGGTCCAAAGAAAATTTTCAAGAAAGCCATTTAGATGGTGAGAGAAGCAAAAATCTGGAAGCAAAACAGATCAACATAAGACAGGAGGATCAACCTTACCACAAGATGTCAGCAGATTCTCTTCAGCTCCTGTGGTTCAAAAATCCTAAAGACAGTAGAATAACCAGTAGAGATTTGGCCAGACGGCAGATACTAGGAGTGAATGTCAATGCATTGGAGAAAGCAAACTTCACAGGCACAGACAGTATCCTCTTCCTACTTTTCCCTTTGAGCATTTTAGTCCTAAGAACTATATCTGACTTCTTCTTGAATACACTGAATGGATTTTTTTCAATCACTGTCAGTGGCAAAGAATTCCACAGGCTCACCACTCTCTGAGTGAAGAAGTTTCTCTTCATCTAATTCCTAAATGACCTCGTCTGTATTCTCAGATTGTGAGCCCTGGTTCTGGATTTCTTGGTCATTGGGAACATCCTTCCTGAATTTACCCTGTCTAATCCTGTTAGCATTTTATAGGTTTCTATCAGATATCCACTCAGCCTTCTAAACGATGGTGAATATAGTCCTAATCAATCCACTTTCTCTTCATATATCAGTCCTGTCATCCCAGGAATAGTCTAGTTGCAGTCTTTGTTGCAGTCTCTCCATAATTATTCCAGCAATCCATGAATCAGTCTATGAACCCATCCGTCTATGAATACATCTATGAATTCACCTGTCATTGAATCTGACCATCCAATCATGAATCCAACCAACTGTCTACCAAGTCCATCTGCCTGGAAATTTGACCCACTTTCTGAGAATCAATCAGTACATTATTTCATGCACCTATCTGCGAATCCATCCTTAAATCTGTGTTTCCCTCCATGAATCTAGCTGGCGATCCATCCACATCTTTGTGAATCTTTCCATCTGTATATCTGCCCATAAATCCATCACATCATTGTTCTGTCTGTATGTGAATTCATCCATCGATCTGTTCATCTGTGACACTATCCATCCATGAATCTACCCATGAATCCATCCCTCATCCCATACAGTTTTGATGTGGATGGTCAAACTACCAGTTTATCTGACTGGCTTAGCAGAAACCACCCTATCACACAACTGAAACCGGGCTGTTTGAGCCCTTTTTACATATGCAGTTTTGACTTCTGATATCAATTGCTGTTTTACAAGAACTGTAATTCCAAACTTTAGCAGTGAAAAAGCCTTCTCTCCATCTCTATCTCTCCCAAAAGTCTCTTATTCAGAAAAATAAATTGAAGACTTAGTCAGCCATGGTGGACTAATTCTCTGAGCATGCCAAATACCACTGCACTCTTAATTGCCATCCACCTGTATCCCAACTCAGAAAAAGAATTGCAGTAAGATTAACCAAATGAAGATTCCCAATTTGGTTCTTGACCAATTGGACTCTAAGTCATGTGAACTAATACCAATGTAATAACTTTTCATGAAATTCAATTTGCAATTATTTTTCTTTCTCTATCCTTCTTCACTGTATTTGTGTGTGTGAATGAAGTAGCAGAGTTTGTTCCTCCATGTTTTGCATGTTTATTAATAAACCCCATCTTAAAGATTTTGCTTTGGGTTTATTTCCAAGATTGAAACTCAAAAAATAAAGGTACAGTTTGGGCAGCGTGTTGTGGCTTACTTCAAAACTGGACAAAAAGGGAAATCATTACCTCAAACGATACCTGTCTCCAAATCAAGAGGGGAAAAGCAACCATAATTTTAATTCACCCCCATTCCTCCATAACCTTTTGATCTTCAAGTTTTCCATTTATTTAGTGTACACTCACATGCACACAGCATACTTCTCCCGACTGCCTCTTCTGACAGTTCACTCACCCCATTCTCACAAGCTTGGATCCTGCTCTCCTTGGATCATTGGATTGAATCATACCCTCTGACCATCTCCCCATTCAGGGTCCTCCTTGCCAATTTATTCCCAAAGAGTTAATCACTCTGGCAAATCCCTGCTGGGTCACTTAGCACAAAACTGGCCATTCACAAGCAGCCGTGTTGCTTCTTCTGTTCTATATCAGTACCCCTTACATTACTGCCCATTTACTCTATGACCTCCTCAAAACTTTCTACAAGTTTGGTCAAACAAACTTTTCCCTTTGACATTCAAGCCAACTATTCATAGCTACTCTATATGTCCTGCTCTTCTTTCTCTACTAAGGATTCCATTATTTATTCTTGCACTGATGCAAATGGATTGATTTATCATTGCTTGAAAGGGGTCAGGAAAGATTTACAAGAATGTTGCCAGGGTTGGAGGGTTTGAGCTATAGGGAAAGGCTGAATAGGCTGGGGCTGCTTTTCCTGGAGTGTCAAAGGCGGAGGGGTGACCTTCTAGAGATTTATAAAATTACGAGGGGCATGGATAGGATAAATAGGCAAAGTCTTTTCTCTGGGTTGAGGGAGTTCACGACTAGAGGGCATAGGTTTAGGGTGAGACGGAAAAGATATAAAAGGGACCTAAGGGACAACTTTTCACACGGAGGATGGTGTGGGTATGGAATGAGCTGCTAGAGGTAGTGGTGGAGGTGGATACAGTTATAGCATTTAAAAGGCATCTGGATGGGTATCTGAATAGGAAGGGTTTAGAGGGATACAGGCCAAGTGATGGTAAATGGGATAGATGAGGTTAGGATATCTGGGCATGGATGAGTTGGACTGAAGGGTCTGTTTCCTTGCTGTATATCTCTATGATTCTATGACATGCTATGTTTTAAACATAGGCATTATTTTAGCTTTCTAAAACTGGATCTCTGCCACAACTCCATTTCTGAATGAATTAATAAAAATGAGTAATTCCTTATCCCGAGATTATTTCAAAATATATGGATGCAATTGATCTAGACTGGAATTGGAAGGGGACCTATATCCTGATGGGGACATTTGCTAGTGCTACTCAGGAGGTGTAAGACCCATAAAGGATTTGTTTGGGTGGATAGATGGGTTGGGGGTAGTGGGAGGTTTTGAGCATGCAAAGAGGCACTGAGAAAAGAGATAAGGTGAAGGCTGGTACAGTTGAGAGGAGGAGCAACTCAAATAATCAAGGCAGGCATGAGCAAGGCAGAGAACAAGGTTAGTCTGATGAATGAGACTACATTTATTTCAAAGCAAGAGGCCTGACAGGTAAAGCTGATGACCTTGGGCATGGTTGGGAACATGGGAATAGGATATCATAGCTATTACAGAGACACAGCTCCGTGAAGGGCAGGACTGGCAGCTTAATGTTCCAGGGTATAGATGCTGTAGGAAGGATAGAAAGGAGGACAAGAAAGGAAGGGAAGTGGTGTTGTAGTTCAGGCTAAAATTACAGGTGTACCTAGGGAGAGTATTCCTGGGAGTAATGAGGTCAAAGCCAAGTGGTCCTGATGGAACTCAAACTTTCAGTGACTAGATTATTGCTAAGCAAGAGAACTGCTTGATAGCATTGTTGATGATACCTTCCGGCACTTTATTGATAATTGAGAAAAGACTGATAAGGTTTTAATTGGCCATTTTCAATTTGTTCTGCTATTTGTGTGGGACATTTCTGGGCACTTTTCCATGTTGGCAGACACGTGCGAGTGTTGCATTTGTACTGGAACAGCATGGCCGGGCTATTGCAAATTCTTGACTATGTCTTCAGTAATATTACTAAATTCTTTTCAAAACCCATAGCCTTTGCCCTATCCAATGCCTTAATGCATTTCTTGATATATCATGTGGAGTGAACTGAATTGGCTGAAGTACAGCATCTGTGAGATCTGCGGAGGAGGCCAAGATAGATCATCCACTCGATATATCAGGCTGATGGTTTGGCAAATGCCTCAATCTTGTCTTCTGCATTGATGTGTTGGGCTCCACCCATCATTAAGGATGGGGCTATTTATGAAATCTCTTCCTTCAGTGAATTGTTTATTTGGCCATCACCATTCAGGATTGTTTTGGTAGGCTGGCAGCGCTTAGATCTGAGCCTTTTTATCACATAGTCTGTTATTATACATAACGTGTTATTAGCCACTAACAGTCTCCATTACCAGCTATTCATCCTCCTAGCCTGACTGTTATACACTCCCTCACCTGTCCAACTATCCTTTTCTGTCTTTGGCCTCTATGCGCACCTATTGTTTACTCCTTACTGCCTCGTCCAACATTTTCCTAGTTGTCATCAGTTCTGAGGAAGAGTCACTGGACCCAAAACGTTAACTCTGATTTCTCTCAATAGGTGCTGCAAGATCTGCTGAGCTTTTGCAGCAATTTATGTTTTTGTATCGATCTGATTCATTGGTTATGGAATTCCTTAACTCTGTCTATCAATTGCTGCTGATGCTGTTTAGCAAACAAGTAGTCTTCTTTTGTAGCTTCACCAGGTTGATGACTTGGTTTTGGCTCCTGTCATGTCCAACTGCACTCTTCATTGAACTAGGATTAATTGATGGAATTGGCTGAGGCAGGGTAATGTTGGACCATGAGTTTGCAGGTTGTGTTGAAATGCAACTCTGCAAATCTCGCTCACAACACCTCATAGATGGCCAGTCTTGTGTTGCTAGATCCATTCAAAGTATATCCAATTAACATGATTGTAATGGCACACAACATGATGCAACGTATCCTCAATGTGAAGATGGGACTTTGTCTCCTCATGGACTGTGGGATGGTCACTCTTAATGATACTGTCGTGGTCAAGGATACCTGTAGCAGGCAGTTTGGTGTGGATGGATTGAGTATGTTTTTCACTCTTATTGACTTCATTGGAACATTTGCAGACCCTATCTAGCAGCTATATATTTTAGCTCTTGGCCACCCTTAGTGCTTACTCAAGGTAATGTTCAATGTGTATAAGTATTGATTCATCAGCTGGGGGGCAGTGAGTCAAGGGAGGGTGTGGTATGTGATAATCAGCTGGAGTTGTCCATGCCCACGTCTAAAGTGATTTTGTTTTACTTCATTGCATTCAGCATCAATGTTGATATCTCCCAAGGCAACTGCCTTCTAACTGTATGTCCCTGCTTTCATGACAGTTGGTTGGTCCAGCTGCTGGAACAGGTCATACCAGAGATGGTGATGACATTGTTTGGGATATTTTGTGCAATGCATGATGCCATGAGTATGACTATCAGTTTGACCAGTCTCTGAGGCAGCTCTCCCAATTTTAACACTAGCCTCAGAAATAAATAAGGAAGACTTCATAGAATTGACAAGGCTGAGACTGCCATTGTCATTTCTGGTGCTTTAGCCCATCTAGCTTCACTTCTTATTTGAGACTTTCTACCAATTGATACGAGTGAGTAATTTGCTAAACTATTTTGAGGGCAGTTACGAGTCAAGTACATTGTTGCATTTACACATTGGCCAGACCAGATAAGGGTGATATTTTTCTATCCTTAAAGGGCATTAGTAGTGGTTTCATGTCATCATTAGTGACTTTCAATTTTATATTTAAATGAAAACTCAGATTTCAGCATCTGTCAAGAAGGAATTTGAACCCAAGCCCCCAGAATATTACCTGGCCCCTGGTTCCACGACCTCAGTAACAATGTCACAAGTACATTTCTTTCCCCAAGTTGTTGTTGCAATCTTGGGACAGTAGGAAGATGACCTATCTAAGGGCAATTGTATCTGCAAAAGCAAATTACAAGAGTCCATGAGGAAAATTAATGAATAAACATCTACCTGGATGCTTAAAGGAATGAACAAGAATACAAATCAGATCAGATTTGGTCCAAGGTGTTACTTGCATTGATCTACTTCTGCTATTAGATAGATCCCAGGACTTCAATGCATGTTCACAATGGAATAGTAGCAACCAGTCTCTGATAGTGGCAATAGACATAAGAGATACTAAAGGTAAGGACAGAGGGTGAGAACAGGAACTGGATTTTCAGGTTGAGCAGATAGGGACTGAGATTGAAAGCATGAGTAAGGTTAGGAGTAAAGGTGGGAGACAAGCCTGGCAGCCAGGCAGAAGCCAGGCTGGGAGCAAGACTGAGGCAAGACAGGAGGCAGATCGAGTGTGAGAAGAAGCTAAAGTCCCCACTATTGGCAATAGACATGAGGGATTTTAACAATAAGTACAGAGACTGGGAATAGAGTTGGGACTGAAGAGGATCTTGATGGATAAGTCAGGAGCTGGAGTGTTGGCAGAAAGGTTGTGGGAAGAGGGAAGCCACCAAATGGGAATGAAGTTAGAGTAAAATGTGCAATGTTGAAGGGATATATTGGCATAATTTTATTAACACAACATGAGAAATATGTAAAGGAGTAGACCTTATAGGCCATTGAGCCTATTTTGTTATTTAATCCAACCATCACTGATCTTGGAGTGTGACTTCACTTCTCTGCCTGCTTCCCATATCTCCATATTCTCAAGAGACTAAATATGTCTATGTCTGTCTTAAATTTATTCAACAATGGAGATAACTTAATGCCCTGCAGCAGAGAATTACTAAGATTCACAACCCTTGGATTGAAGAACAACCATTTGATGAAGATGTTAAAACAAAAACAATGTTAACAACATCCATAGGAGCTTACTATATTTCATGAGTGCAAGAACGGATACACTTCCGAAACTGGATCAGGGTTACACTGCTTAAACAACTCAACAAGAATTCAGACTGCTGCTAGTCACAATGAGTCACTTTCCCTTCATGGCTGAGTAGAGAATTATCTGCAAGGATTTATTAAACCAAATTCCAGCAAAACATCTTCAGTACAAAGTATGCATGGAGGAGCAAAGTGAAGAATGATAAAATACTAATTAACCCACTATTTCTGAAAATCTAGAGCACAGACCAACATGACTTTATGGAAGACTATGGGTTTAAATTTGATATGTTTTCAAGTAAAGCCTCAGATTTTAAATGGAGGTACTGTATTTATTGTACCTCCAATAATAAATAGTTCATTTAGATAGCATCAATAAAATCTTCAGTAGAGAATTGGCTGGTTGGTTAAAAAGAGAAGACATTCAAAACTGCATCATTTTACTGCCAAGAGCAATTAGGGAGCATGGTATATAACAGAATTTTAAGAGCACTTGTGATAGCTGAATCACTCTTGCCTAAAAACATTATTGTGACTCTTTGATGATTTTTGACAGATAATATATTAGCAATGTGACAGAAAATATTAAGGAAAACAATTGGCTCTCCCATCATTTCAATTAATTCAGTAAAAATGTAATTGCTGCATCATTGCTTCAATCCAAAGCAATGGATATCACACTAAATTAAAAAAAAGTTAACTGATTAACACAATCTATCATCTGAATCTGAAATCACTATTAAAGATCCATATTATTTGTTGTTGGTGTTTCAGTCAATTTATGACATGGGCTGAAATTGTAGTTGGCTTGCTGCTGTAGTCTCTTCCTCTACCACCATGGGACCTTCGCTCCTTCCCCATTAGCTGCATGAAATACAGCAAGGCATGATCCCTGGAAGATAGTTCCTCATGTATTGCTTTGAAACTGCTCCTTGGGGCTGTTTAAATCAAAAACAAATCTTTTACGGCATGTGAGTGTCACTGGCAAGACCAATCTTTATTGTTCATTTCCAATTGTCCTTGAGAAAGTAGTGGTGATCTGACTTCTTGAACTGTTACAATCGCTGTAATGTAAATATAGCCACAGGGTGATAAGAAATGATTTGTGATTTTAACCTGGCCGTGGTGAAGAAATGGTGATATAGGTTAAAGTCAGAAGTGGTATGGATTTGGAGGGAACTTGCTGGCGAGGGTGTTCAAATGGGATTGTCCTTGTTCATCTAGGTGATGGAAGTTGCTGGTAGACATGTGTGTTTGGAAGATGTCATTGCAGGATCAGTTTTGAGTTGCTGCAATGCAAGTTGTAGTTGATACACTTCTCACTCTACTCCTGTGCATTGATGGTGGAAGGAGTTAATATTTAAGCTGGGAGATGGTGCACCAATCAAGTGACTTGCTTTGACGTGGATAGTATTGAGTTGCTTGAATGATATCAAAGTTCATCCAGACAAGTAGGGAGTATTTCATTACAGCCCTGACTTGTGCCTTGTAGATAGTGGACAGGATATGTGGAATTATTTACCACAGAATTCTCAACCCCTGCCCAGCTCTTGTAGCAATGGTATTTTAATTGCTGGTCCACTTAAATTTCTAGGTGATGAAGGCTGGGTTTCAGTGATGATGATGCCATTGGATACTACGGGGAGTAGGTTAAACTTTCTCTTGCTGGAGACTTCCATTGCATGGTACTGGAGTGTCAATAATGTTACCTAGCCACATACTACGCCTAGTTTAAATATGTTCGAGGAGAAAGTGAGGTCTGCAGATGCTGGAGATCAGAGCTGAAAATGTGTTGCTGGAAAAGTGCAGCAGGTCAGGCAGCATCCAAGGAACAGGAAATTCGACGTTTCCTGATGAAGGGCTTATGCCCGAAACGTCGAATTTCCTGTTCCTTGGATGCTGCCTGACCTGCTGCGCTTTTCCAGCAACACATTTTCAGCTAGTTTAAATATGTTCAGATCTTGCATATGGACATGATCTGCTTCAATACCTGAAGAGTCATGAATGGTATTGATATTACACAATTATCAACGAACATCCCATTTAAGATTTTGTGATGAAGACAAACTGATTGATGAAGTAATTGAAGGTGGTTGGACATGCTGATCTCATAGAGTGATAGCTTGGTGTTAAGATACTTAGACTCCAACAACCATCCTTCTTTGTGTTATGTTTAACTCCAACCAATGGATAGCTCCCCCTAATTTACAGTTTCTTTCAATTTTGCTAGGGTTTCTTGATTCAGTCAATTTCTCCTTTGATGTCAAGAACATGTACCCTTTCTTCACCTTTGAAATACAGTCCTTTTGTACCTAGTTGGGCAAAGTCTGTAATGAGGTCTGGAGTTGAGTGGTCCCGGTGAACCCAAACTATGTATCAGTGAGCAGCTACAGGCTGAGTAAATAACACTTCTTTCACTTTACTGATGATTGAGATGAAACTAATAGGAAGGTAATTGACCAGATTGAAATTTTCCTGATTTTTCACATTTGGTCAATTTTCCACATTGATGGATAGTTGGCAGTTTTCCAACTGCACTGGAACTACTTATCACAGGCTAGTTCAGGAACAAGTCTTCTGGACTACAGTGGGGTGTTGCCAGGGCTTATTGTCTTTGTTGCATTCATTGCCTTCAGTCATTTCTTGATTGCTAAGGATCTTGATGGCTAAGGATTGCCATTACTATGCTAGAACCTTCTGCAGGCCAAAGCTGAGATGATTCATCCACACAGTACTTCTGACTAAAGTTGGTTACAAATTGTTTTGCCTTGTCTTTTTCACTAACGTTCTGGCCTCCTCCATCATTGTGGGTGTGAATGCTAGTGAACCATTGTACTTTGGTTGCGTACATAATTGCCCACCAATGTTCACCGCCAGCTGTAGCAGGACACAAGAACTTTGGTCTGAGCTGGGAAGTAGTAGAAATGCTCCTGAGTGTCTTCCAGAAGGAAACCTTGTAGAAATCTCCTCTTTTCTGACATCAGAACAGGGTTTTTAGTACCATCTTCAATCCTATTAACATGATCTTTCATTAAAATTTTCATATTTCAATTTATAAGCTGTGAGCATTCTGATTATGTGTTATGAGAACACACAGCATAAAGTGTGTGATATTTGGAGTGTGATTTTCATGTGTTATGTCTGGTATATTGACATACAGTAATACATCACAGATGAATCTCCAATGATGGTGCACATGCTAAGTCAAACTTGTACCTCTTTTTGCCAGCAAATTATATCACGAGGAAATATCCAGTTATGCATTCATTGTAGCAAAAAAAAATGCATTCACTTTGAGATTCTTGAAATTAACGTTGGTTCCAAGTAAAGTCAGTCGGTAAATCAAACAATTAGCTTTGTTTCCTGAATAGGTCAATTATGAAATTGCTTTTATCAGGCTTGATTTTTTACCCAAGATCTGTGATAGAGTGGCCAAAAAATTGATGGAGACTTTCCATCACAATCTCGCTCCAGCCCACACTGCTTGAAATTTTCGAAGGCTCTGCTCCAACATGTCAACAGCATTTGACCATCCCACCATGCCAATGAGCTTGTGGAGTAGGGACATTAGATTTCCTGCCTTCTGGTTCCATTTCTGTTAAGGAACCACACAATGAATGGGGGTTCAGAAGGCCTGCTAGTTCACTGCTTGAAGAGAGGCAACCCAACTGGTATTCTGTCTGCCACCACAAATATTCATAACCTCAAAGCTTATGTCCTACCTAAAATGTTATCTTAGGGGTACGTTGGGGGTTGTCTTAAATGAACTTCCTACTTTAGTAGTATTGCAGTGGATATACCATTGCAATATCATCCCATTTTCATGGGAACAACCAAAATTTTCACCTAGAATCTTACCACCACAAGTTGCAATCTAATGTGCTGTACTCACAGCAGGGTTGGTAGCAAGTAGAAATCCTACAGGAATCCTATTACTGTTGTAATCTTATCTCAAAAGGAAAATCACTTGATTGTGTCTGCTGTATTTTTGTTCTTGGATATAAGAAGAGTAGACAGACATTTTATTATTGAATTAAGAAAGAGAACAGGGAGACAAAGTCCATAGATTTTGCATGCACCAGCTCTTTAAACAAGTATCATTACCTAGTGCCAATCTGCTGCTGTACACCCATACCCTTATACATTGTTTTATTCCAAATAATCATCTAATCTCTTAACTGAATCCCACCCACTTCCAGGCAGTACATTCCAAACCTTCAATACTCAATGAGTGAAGAAAGCTTTTCCTGAATTCACCTTTGCTTCTTTTGCAATCACTTTAAATCGATGTGCTTCTGATCTTGTTCCTTTTATGAATGGAAACAATTTTCCCTGATCTCCTCTTAGCTTTCTTTTCCCTTCGGAGAATAATCCAAACTTCTTCAATCTATCCTTATAACCGAAGTCACTCATCCTTGGAGCCATTCTTGTCAACTATTTCTGTGTTATCTCTAATGTGTTTTTCACTTCCTTCCTATAATATGTCACCCAAAATTGTAATAAATAATGTAAATCTTCCTGTTTACATACTTTGGTTGGAGATGTGGATGATATGGAAATATGTAGAATAAATAATGTCATAGAAGACAATTTTAAATGTCAATGTCAGACAGACGTTGCTGGAGAAACTCACAAGGTTTGGCGGCATCTGTAGACGGAAAGCAGAGTTAATATTTCAGGACCACTGAAGATGGGTCATTGCCTCAATAGAAGTTTTCAAAACATCAATGAACTGTAGATGGTGAAAATCTGAAACACAAGCAGAAACGGAAATTGCTGGAGAAACTCAGCAGGTCTGGCAGAATCTTTGGAGACAACACAGAGTTAACATTTCAGGTAGGCTGAAGAAAGCTTGTTGGAGCTGAAATGTTAACTCTGTGTTGCCTCTACAGTTGCTGCCAGTCCTGCTGACTTCCTCCAGCAATTTCGGTTTCTGTTTTTGTTTCAGTTTTCCAGCATTTGCAGTTCATTGTTGCTTCAAAAAAATTCATTGAGACAGATTTGAATGAAAACCAATCAGCTGTGACCATTTTTGCACAATTAGCTTAGATCAAGTGCGACAGAGGAGAGATTACTGTCTAAAATGCTACATTTGAATAATTAAAAGGGAATGCAGATAAGCTATTCTTATACCATGAGAGATAGATGCTTAATCCAAAATATTGTGTTAGCTTTCTCAACAATAAAGTAAACAGCTAGCAGACTACAGCGATGACTTGTATTCACATACAAACAGTTAATTCGGCTGTTTAATTCTTAAGTCTTAAAATGACTCAATATAGTGTCAGTCCGTGCTCTACTTATTGAATAACTCTCCATAAATGGAAAAATAATTACTTTGAAGAATGAGTTGAGGCAGAATTCTGTCATTGTGTTAAATGATCTAAGAGAGCTATTTGCATCTTTATTCTTTCTTTCACGATTTTGAGACCTCCCAATATACTTTATAATTGGTAAAACATATTTAAAGGATATCTAATGTTGTATTTTATGTTCAGCAAGGTCCCACAAATAACAATGAGATAGAGATCAGTGATATTTATTGGGTTAGTAGAGATTCTGTGAAGTCCCTTTTGTTCATAATGAGCTCCCCAACATTGCTCCGAGGATCATGGTGCAATGGTGAGAGAAGTAGTTCATGACATATAAATGACAGAAAGCCTGAGTCCAAAACCCACCGTAGCAATTTCCAGTACAGGGTGGAAACAAATGGTCAGCAACCTCTCCGCAGGAGACAAGAGGAGAAAAATGTCATTGTTTCGCTGCCAAATTATAAATGTATTTTCAAGTAGAATGTAGTCCTTAATTGCTTAGAATGACCTGTGCAGAATGGACACTTGCAGGAGGTTGTGGAGTGAGTCAGGCACCAGCTTTTTGCTACTTCACTATAACAAAACTTTACATCTCTAAAAAAGCAAGTGGAAAATTGGGAGAAAAATACAAAACCAATTTGAACAAATGTTAGCGTGATTAAGAGCTTTAAGGATGTTAAATTATTCAATTTTCTTGGACAAACCAACTTTGTTTAGGAATTAATTAATTTGGCATTGGTTGGGAAACCAAAATTACCTAGACAAGTTTGTCGCCTTGAGATTTTATTGAGCTCGATTATGTACAGCAGTGTTTTCTGGCACATATGCTGTCAGTCTGGCAATTTCACAGTGAACTGCCTTTTACTTTGTGCCGCAAGAGGCTAGCTAGACCTTTAGCAAATTCTGTCAAGATGTACTACTATTTCACAAATGTCTTACTTAAAATGCCTTAGGCAATAGCTTTCAAAGTTCTTGAACAAAACTAGAATGTTTCATGAGAATAGTTACCAACATTGGAAATAAGGATTGCTTTGTTCAATGCTTTGATCTGAATCTAGAAAATGGACTTATGTAACATCCAGGAAGTTTGGGTTAAAGGTGGAAAGTTCATTTAAGTACATCATTATTGTAGAACCACATTTGTTTTGTTGGCAATCGTATTTCTAGCCATATCAGGCAATTAACTACATTGCTACACATGCTTTTATTTTTTTGGATACAATTTTGAATTATGTTGACAAATGATTACTATGGGACTAGTTTAGTTTGGGAACATGGTCAGCATGGACTAGTTGGACCAAAGACTCTGTTTCCATGCTGTATGACTCTATAACTCTGTATTATTCTTATGTATAAATTGACGTTGAAGCATCATTCAGCTTTTTGTAATTCAGTAAAATATGTATATTTGGGTTCATTGCTGACCCTGCTTCCAATACCTTCATTAAAATAAAAACTTGTGTACCAATGTAATTAATTGTCTGATATAGCTAGAAATATGATTTTCTATAAAACTAATGTGGTTCTACAATATTAATCAATTTGAATGGATAAGGACTGCATTCTTCATGCAGATGTAACATACTTCTTAATTGTATATAAAATTATATGGGCCCAGATTTTTGAAATCAGCAATGATGCTGAATATGTTTAATCCATAAAGATTTTTGTAACCAAATCTTTTATGATTTTTCAACCAGAAATTCTAAGTTTGACTGAAGAATCCAAAAATGAGTGCTGACATCAGCAAGCAAATCATCAGATACTGCCTTATAGAGGTTTACAAAATTATGAGAGACATGGATGGGGTAAATAGGCAAAGTCTTTTCCCTGGGGTTGGGGAGTCCAGAACTAGAGGGCATAGGTTTAGGGTGAGAGGGGAAAGATGTAAAAGAGACCTACGGGGCAACCTTTTCACACAGAGGGTGGTGCGTGAATGGAATGAGCTGATAGAAGAAGTGGTGGAGGCTGGTATAAATACAACATTTAAGAAGCATTTGGATGGGTATATGAATAGGAAGGGTTTGGAGGGATATGGGCCAGGTGCTGGCAGGTGGGACTAGATTGGGTTGGGATATCTGGTCTTCATGGACGGGTTGGACTGGAGGGTTTGTTTCCATGCTGTACATCTCTATGACTCTATGAGATACAAGCCATGATTGGAGGTGCCGGTGTTGGAATGTTAAAAAACACACAACACCAGGTTATAGTTTAACAGGTGTATTTGGAAACACTAGCTTTTGGAGCACCACTCCTTCATCAGGTGGTTGTGGAATTTAAGATCGTAGGACATAGAATTTATAGCAAATTTATAGTGATGTAACTGAAATTATATATTGAAAAAGACATGGATTGTTTGTTAAGTCTCTCATCTTTTAGAATGACCATGTTGGTTTCAGAACTTTGGAACAGCACTCCGAAAGCTAGTGTTTCCAAATAAATCTGTTGGACCATAACCTGGTGTTGTGTGATTTTTACCATCAGATACAAGAATTACATATGGACATGTGAATGTACAAATTCACAGCAGGATTAGGCAGCTCAGCCCTCTGATTTTGTTGTGTTGTTCAATAGACCATGGCTGATTTGAATATGCCCCATTCTGCCTACAACTTACGATCTTCACCACCTTGCTTCTCGAGTATCTATTTACCCCCATCTTAAAGATATTCAAGGACTCAGCTTTCACCATCTTGTGAAGCTGCAAGTTCTAATGACTCACAAATCTCGAGAGAAAAAAAAGCTTATCTCTGTTTTAAATGGATGATCCCTTATTTGTAAATAGTGTCCCCAGTTTAGATTCTCCCACAAGCAGCAACATCCTTTGCGTACCCATCCTATTAAGACCCCTCAGGACTTTATGTTCCAATCAAGTTGGCTGGAGACTGAATGGTTAGCACTACTGCCTCACAGTGCCAGGGGTCTGGGTTTGATTCCAGTCTCAGGTGACTGTCTGTGTGGTGTTTGCACATTCTCCCTGTGTCTGTGTGTGCTTCCTCCCACAATCCAAAGATGTGTGAGTTAGGTGTATTGGCCATGCTAAAGTTGACTATGGATGTGTAGGTTAGGTGCATTAGTCAGGGATAAATGTAAAGTAATAGGGTAGGGGAATGGGTTTGGGTAGGATACTCTTCAGAGGGTCAGTATGGACTTGTTGGATCTCTTTCTTGTCTAAACTCCAGCTGATAGAAGCCTAAGCTATCCAATCTTTTCTCATACAAACTTGGGCATTCCAGCTATTGGTTCAGTAAGCCCTTTCTGACTGCTCCTTCATTAAAAATAAGCAGATCAATCCAAAAGACAGTAATCCTGATGTGGCCTCACCAATGGCTCAGGATCATTGAAGCATAATCTTCCTACTTTTGTATTCATTTTCCCTTGCAATAGATTTCCTAATTAGTTGCTGCACCTGCATTATAAAATTATGTGATTCATGCAATGTACATACTGAAATCCCTTTGTATCTCAGATGTATCTGCAGTATCTTACCATTCAGATAATATGCTTCTTTTCCATTCCTCATGCCAAAATGGACAATTTCATCTTTTCTAGCAATATGCTTCATTTCCCAGATCTTTGCCTACACAATTAATCTATTTGTATCTCTTCATAGCCTCCTTATTACCTCTTCACAACTTATTTTTGAATCATAGAATCCCTACAGCGCAGAAAGAGGTCATTTGGCCCATCAAGTCCACACTGATCCTTCATAGAGCATCCCACCCATTGCTGTAACCCCACATGAAGTTTTTACCATGGCTAACCCCGTATCCTGCACATACCTAGACACTAAAAGGCAATTTTTAGCATGGCAAATCCATCTAACCTGCACATCTTTGGACTATGGGAGGAAATTTGAGTGCTTGGAGGAAACCCATGCAGGCATGGGACAACATGCAAATTCCACACAGATAGGCACCCAAGGCTGAAAATGAGTCCCTGGTGCTGTGAGGCAGCAGTGCTAACCACTGTGCCACTCTTTCCCTACCTACCTTTGTGTCATCAGCAAATTTAGCAACCATGCTTACAGTTCCTTTATCATTTATATAAACTGTAAAATACTGAGGCTTCAGCTCTGATCCATATTGCATATCACTCATCACATCTTACTAATCAGATAATGATCCATTTATGTCTATTTTTTGTTTTCTGTTAGTCAATCTTCTATCCATGCTGATATGTTACCAACGATACCATGAGCCTTTATTTTTGTGAATAACCTTTGATATGAACTCTTATCAAATGTCTCTACGTTTAGTATGTCTACTGGTTCTTCCATATTTACAACACAATCTCCTTATCAATTGTTTAAACATGACTTCCCTTTTATAAATCCATGTTCACTCTGTCTGATTAGCATAACTTTCTAAGTGCCATACTATAAAACCTTTAATAATAGCTTCTAACACCTTCCCAATGACAGATGATAAGCTAAGTAGTGTATAACTTAATAGCATCCTCTCTTTGTACCCTTCCCTGTTTGAATAAAGAAGTTCCATTCAGAACATTCCAACCTGTTGGAATCTTTACCAAATCTAGGGATCATGCAATATTTAAATCTGATGCATCAACTATCTCACTAGCCATTTCTTTTAAGACTCAGGATAAAGTCTGTTAGGACTCGTGGATTGTCAACCCATAGCTCTAACGACTTATTCAGTACCACCTTCCTGGTCATTTTTAAAAAAAATTTCCCCCACTCTGGGGTGTTACTTTGTTTTTCGTGAAATGCCTGATCAAATCATTTGTCAACTCCTTATTTTGCATTATTAACTTACTAGGCTTACCTTATATATTACCTGTGCTCACATCATAAATACTTTTCCTTTTTAAAGTGTCCGTAGAAACTCTTCCTATTTTCTGTAATATTTCTAGCTAACTTTGAATGGTTAGCTTGGATGATTGTTTTACAATACACAATGATGTCACCAGCATGAGTTCAATTCCTGCACAAGCTGAAGTTAACAAGACGGACTCTCCTTCTAAACCTCTCCCTTCACCTGAGGCATAATAACTCTTAGGCTAAACCACTATAATTCATATCTCTCTTTCTCTCTCTCTCTCATGAGAGAGCAGCCTTATGGTCTGATAAGAATATGGTAATTTTTAGCTCATTTTAAATTTTCCCTCTTTAAACTAATTTTTAAAAATACTCTGCCCAATCTTCTGTCCTGTCACTCATCTCTGATTATTTTATGATTGCTTGATGCTAATAGAGGCTTCTAACACAGAAGGAGACTATGTGTCCTCACCAACAAAGTCAGAAATTACCGGAAAAGCAAGACCATGTGATCTCACCTGTGGCAAGAGAATATTTGACAATTATTGCCTGGGTCCTTGATACTTGCTCCTTTGCCAGGCTCAACAGCTGGAATAGATTTCATTTGGGCTTGCAAACTTATCCACTTTTCAAGTTGCTAACTCTGCTATTACTTGATGTGGAGGTGCCAGTGTTGGACTGGGGTGGACAAAGTCAAATGACACCATGTTATAGTTCAACAGGTTTATTTGAAATCATAGAAGTTTCATTAACACAGCTCCTTTGTCAGGTGCTAGTACCTGTTCCCTCACTCTCTATGTTAATTTCTTCTAATATTTCACTGTCCTCCACCCTAATGTGTATTTGTGTCATTCTTTCCATCAGAAAGACTGATGTAAAGTATTTATTGAGAACATTAGCCATGACTTCCAGATTATCTGTATGATCCCTAAAGCATCCTTTTCTTTTCCTAGCTATTCTCTTGTTTTTAATACAGTTAAGAAAACATTTGAGTTTTCCTCCATTCTACTTGCCAATGCTTCCTCATGCACTCTATTTGCATTCCTAATTTATTTTCTAAAAGCCTCTCTGTGCCTTTTATATTCCTTTAGGGAGCTCTTGCTGTCTGCTATAAGCGTCTCTTTTTTAAAAAAATCCTAACATTTATGTCCCATGATATCCTGGGTTCTCCAGTCTTGGTACCATGCTTTGTCTTTATGGGAACATACTTGGCCTGTACTCTCTCACTATTTTTTGCTTGAATGCTTCTCACATAGTTTTGTCTGCAAGTAACTGCTCCAAGTTCACTTTGGTCAAATTTTATCATAGCTTAGTAAAGTTATCTGTGCAGTTTAGAACTTTTATACTCAGCCCATTCTTATCTTTTTCCATAACCAGCCTACATATAACTGAGTTGTGGTCACTATCTCCAAAATGCTCTCCTATTTATATGCCTTCTGCCTGCTTGGCCTCGTATACAAATATTAGGCTCAGAACTGTTCTCTCTTCTGTTGGTCTGTCGAGGTACTTTTGGAGGTAATTTGGGAATATTTCTCCCTCCCTGCCACTCACGTTAAAACAATCCTCTTTAATATTTGCATAGTTGAATTCCTCTAACATTGCTGCATATTTTTCTTACACTTCTCTGAAATTCAATTATACATCTGATCCTCTCTCCACACCTGACTGATTGGTAACCCATATCTGAACAATCTGTTTGCTCCACCCTTCTTTCTGATTGTAATATATCTGTTATGTATATTGTTTAAATATCCTTTAGATGGAATGCCACTGCACCTCCATTAACCTATGCATCAGCCTTATTTGCCAGTTCACTTCAGTTAGCTTTATGTTCATGTCCTCATAATTGCAACTATTTGAATTTAAGATACTCATCTTGAACCCAGCCATATTTTCCTCAAACTGAGTGTAAAATTCAATCATATTATGGTCAATGCCACCTCGGGCTGCCTTCAATATGAAGTCATTAATTAATCCTATCTCATTGCACAATATCAGATAAATGTTGCATGGTCTCCAGATGGATCTAGAAAGTCCTGTTCCAAGTAACTACTATGAAAATATTTGGACAAATCTTCATCTAGGAACTTTGTCCATTTCAACCATTTTGGTTGACATGTAGATTAAAAGTCCCCATGATTATCATCTCACTTTTTTGATAAGCTCACTATATATTTCTTCATACTCCATTCAGCCATGTAGTTACTGATAGTGCAAACCATTCCCACAAGTAACTTCATGCATTGATCCTTTCAGCTGTCTACTCAAACTGCTTCTCGAAGGTTGGAGGATGGACGAAGGTTGCACACTCCCCAAAAGTGGGAATTAAACAAGTTTTTATAAAAAGAGGTTACAACAAGAGTAAGGTTAACACCTTACAAGCTGGTACTGCAAAACACATTGCGGCAGACATGAATCTAGAATGCCCTCCATGTCCATGTCAGCAGAAATGAATGGAGAGAACTTTGAACATCCTAAGGCCTGTATCAACTCTTGAGAGCCAACTAGAGTATAAATAGAACTTGTTGGGAAAACAGGTCTTGCAGCATGTGTGGAGAGAAAACAAAGTTAATGTTTTAGATCTGGTTACCCTTCTTTAGAACCCTTCTGTTCTGAAGAAGGGTCACTGGAGACAAAACATTAACTTTGCTTTCTCTCCACATATGTTGCCAGACCTGCTGAGCTTTCCCCGCAATTTGTTTTTGTTTCTGATTTCCAGCATTGCAATTTTTTGGTTTATTTTTGTAGAGTATAAATAGGTTCTTGTGAAAGGATAACAGAAATACCTAAAATGGAAGATTTCTGTTTATTATTGAAGAATGAAATGAAAACAAGAACATGTAGAAAGTTAGATGATTTTCTTTACAAATTGGACAGAAGTAGGATACAGACGTTGGACTGAGATCGGCCAGATGTAGGAGACAGACATGGGATACAGATGTGGATCAAAATCAGAGAGACATCAGACCAAAATTAGACAGACATGGAACAAAGCCGGGCAAAAATGGGACAGAATGTTAGACAGAATTCTATTCAGCCAGTCTAATACTGAGATTATTTGAATAAATGTGAAGTTAACCTGCATACTTGAGTCCTCTTGTGGTTTGTCGGAGGAGAATAACTACAACACCCCAGTTTCACAAAGGTAACTGTGTAGTCAGGCCAATTTTAATGATCCAAGTCTCCCAGTAAATAAGTGAATGGGTATCTAATTTAGTGAATAGATGTGTGAGTAGTAGATGAGTTGGTGAATGGGTAGTTTTGGGGATTGGAAATTAGTCAGATCAGAGTGTAGTCAACTGTTTAGATGGTAATTGGGTTGGATTGAGGGTGTAGCTGGGAGTTCGGTGGTGTGATTTTGCCTTCAAATGAATGGTTTTCTGGATGTGGCATTATACATTTACGTTATCTTCCATGACATGAGAAATTGGGTGTAATATTGTGGTATTGAAGAATGCAACTGATGTTTATTGTAACAAGCTATTATGGACAAGATAATATTCTGCAGAGGCATAAGTGACTGGGCTGATAGTAGACTAACAGTTTAACATGGAGCAGCAAACATCCAATGGAGTGTCATGCTTCAAGTGTTCCGTGGTAAGGTGGAGTGTAAGATCTTTATACCTGCCAATCATATGCTCTGATGTAGGGATGAAGGCACAAGTATGCCTCTTAAAGGTAAGCTGACAGCCTGACTGTATCCCAAAAACAGGGATAGCTGGAATTACATTGGTATGTGTTGTCAATTTGTTAATAATAAAAACAGGCCGAGGAGAGTTTACAAAACAAACATCTTGAACTTCAATGTAACACTTTCAATTGTTTATAATGCATCCTGATCTGCTGATTGTAGACTTGTCTGGTGAGTAATGCACTGTTCTCTGTTGCATTTGTTGGACAACTTGGCTGTCTTGCTGATAGTTGCTGTCACTCACCATCACTACAACTTCAACACAGTCAACATCAAAGTCAGAGGTTCTTGCTTATTCTCTTCATGCATGATTGGCATGCTGAACTTTAGACTGAGCTGGCTTCTGTTCCTTTGCAATGGAACACCAAGATCAGTAACACTTTGCATGATCTGGCTGATATGCATTTTTTTTAGAAATCCTTGCTGACATCCAAATATTTGTAGGATTTCTAATGCAAAATTTCTATCTAGTGTGTGGTTTTGATAGCATTGAATATGTTTACTTTCACCTGTCCCAGAATGGTTACAATATTAGTTGCTGGGCAATGTCTTTTGCACTTGACTTCCAAATGTATGTTGCATTGGGAATGCTAATCCCTCTCCATTGGTATTGCAAGAAAACACAGCAATGCGAGATGAAGATATTATGTTGTTGCTTGACAGTTAATTGATTGATTTATTGATTTGATAGCAATACCTACATTCTGCTAGACTATTTGAATGTGGATAACGGGGTGACAATGTGATATGGATCACTTTCTACTGAACACACATATTTTGAAATGGTTTTCTAGAGTACTGCAAACTGTTGTCAGACATCTATTCTGAGATACTGATAAAAACTGAAAATAACACATGCTGTCATTGATACTCATGTTCATTGTGTCGCTAAGTCATTTAACAATGGGAAATTTGAGAAGTAATTTGACACAAAAATATTCTCTTCCCTATGCACTGTGAATAGGTCCATTTCTATTTTTAGGCAAAAGTGACGACCTGCAGATATTGGAGATTAGAGTCGAGAGTGTGGTGCTAGAAAAGCACAGCAGGTCAGACAGCATCTGGGGAGCAGGAAAATCAACATTTCAGGCAAAAGCCTTCATCAGGAAAGATGAAGGGTTTTTGCCCGAAATGTCAGTTTTCCTGGTCCTTGGATGCTGCCTAACCTGCTACGTTTTTCCAGCACCATACTCACGACCCATTTCTATTTTTGTCTAAGGAGAGAATGGAACACCATATGGATGTCAAGCTCCTTTTGCTTTTGGTGTTGATAGTCATACCTCATATGCATGAGCAAATCTTTGAATATTTTGATTCATCCCTAGTCAATACACAGATTCATGCTACTTATCTTGTGCTTTCGTTGGCCATGTGCTGCTGGTGTATTGCTGACATAATATTTTGGGGCAATGATTTTGACAATAAGACTTGTTTGCTCATGAAAACGACTTGTCGTGAGATACTGAGTACATTGCAGTTTACCCAAAATAAAAAAAAATCTTCCCAAGGACTTTGGTTAATGCTGTCAGGCAGTCCCTGGATAAAGACATTTTGAAACTCTTGTAATTGCTCTTCTTGAGCAGTTGCTGACTGTAACTGTTCACACTTTTGGGGTCCAAATTGTAACAGATAAACCTTGAGATTATCTTCAACTTCATAGTCTTGAGCATCAACATGTCAATCAAGTGGAATATCTTGATCTTTGTGTGGGTTGCGTAATTGCTCAGTGTGTCAGATGTAATTCTTCAGGTACTTAGCAACAGGAGTTGACCATTCAGCCCCATGAGCTTGCTCTGCCATCTAATATGATTGTGGCTAGACAAACACTTTCATCATTTTTAGACAACTATTAAAGTCAGAGCATCAGAAGATGTACAGCACCGAAACAGACCCTTTGGTCCAACTTGTCCATGCCAACCAGATATCCTAAACTAATCTAGTCCCATTTGCCAGCACTTGGCCCATATCCCTCTAAACCCTTCTTATTCATATATCCATCCATATGCCATTTTAATGTTGTAATCATACCAGCCTCCACCACTTCCTCTGGTAGCTCATTTCATACAAGTACCACCTCTGCATGAAAAAGTTGCCCTTTAGGGCCCTTTTAAATTTTTTTCCCTCTCACCATAAATCTATGCCCTCTAGTTCTGGACTTCCCCATCCCAGGGAAAATATCATGTCTATTTATCCTATCCATGCCCCTCATGATTTTATAAACCTCTATAAGGTCCCCCCTCAACCTCCAATGCAGGCCATCACCCTTCACACTATTATGATTAGAAATATATCAATCTCTATCTTAAACATATTCAAATACTGAGCTTCTATGGTATTCTTGGGTAGAGAATTCCAATGCTTCAAAACTCTCTGAATTAAAAAAAAACCCTCCTTATCTCAGGTATAAGTGGCACATCCTTGTTTTTAAATTGTACCCTTGCTTCTTGAATCCCCAATCTGGAGAAACAACTTGCCTGCATTTGCCCTGTTTATCCCTTTAAGTATTTTGTAGGTTTCAATGAAATTGCCTCTCATTCTTCAAACCTTTATTATGTAAATTTCTGTTTGTTATTATAGGAAAAGTGTTATCCTATTGGAGAGTGTGCAGCGGGATTTATAAGGGAAATGGACAGTTATGAAGATAGACTGAAGAGGTTAAGACCAGAGAACAAACAGAAACAGGGGACTGAGTTGGATGATCATCCATGGTCATACTGAATGGGGACAGGCCATATGGGCTACTCCTACTCCCATTTTCTATGTTTCTAGAAAATATAGGCCCAATTTGCTGAAATGCTTTTCATAAGGCAATCTTGCATTCCTGGGAACAAGTCTGCTGAACCTTTATCTCTCTCTGGCAATAATATCTTTCTTGAGTTAAGGATATCACTACTGCACAGAGTACTCCAGGTGGAGCCTAACCAATCCCATATACAACTGAAGCTAGACTTCACTAGGTTGTACTCAGATTTTTTCATGATAAAGGATAACATGCAATGGCTTGCCTAACAGCTTGCTGCACTTATATATTAGCCTTCAGTGGCTTATTGACAAACTCACCTCATTTCCTTTACTTGTTTACATTTTCTAACCGCTTACCATCAAAGAAGTACGCTGTGCATCTGTTCCTTCCACCAAAGTGGATCACCTCAGTTTTCTCACATAATACCCCATCAGCCATGTTCTTGCTGATGCACTATGCCTGTCCAAGTCCTCCTGAAACTGCTTTATATTTTGCTTGTAGCAGACACCCCACTTAGTTCTGCAAACTGAGAAACATTTCATTTTGTTCCCACATTCAAATCATTGATATGTGCTGTGAACAGCTGGAGCCCAAGTACTGAAGCTAACGGTGCCCCATCAATCACAGTCTGCGAATACTAGAATAACCTATCTATTCCTAATCAGATTTCTGCCTGTTAGCCAATCCTTAATTCATGCCAGAATATTACCTCCTATGCTATATTTTAATTTTACTATACATCTCCTGTGAAACCCTTATCAAAAGGCCTTCTGAAAATCCAGTTAACTATGTCCATCAACTTTCCTTTACCAAATTTCTTTCGGAACATGTTCTAAAATTCCAAGTTTGTCAAACATGATTTCACATTTTCAGATCCATGTGGACTGGGTCAAATATGCTTATTGTTCTCTAAGTGTCCACTTAATACATCATTTTAATAAATTCTGGCATCTTCTTTGTTACTGACGTCAGGCCAACAGGTGTGTACTTCCTGGTTTTATCTCTTGCTCCTTTCTTAGATAGTGGTATGACAATTACCTCCACCCAATCTGCAGGAATCATTCCAGAATCTACAGAATATTTGGCTTTTATTTCACTCCAAAGTCATTTCCTTGCAGATTGTTAACTGATTTGATTGTATCATGTGTGATCTGTACTGCAACTGTAGCTGAGATTTGAATCTCATGAACTGTGGCCATAGTGAGATGGAGACTGGTTTCTCTGTCACTGCTGTTGGTATTTTGAGAGCATGATGATTTTGCATATTGCTATGGCAATGTAATTCTGCCAATGCACAGAAGTGACGATCTGTTAAATACAATTCAATGAACTGTCATGGTTGGATCAGAGAGCTGAGGTACATTACTTTGAAGTTGTGTTCAGGTATGTTGTGCTGCTTTTTCAGGCTATAAGGTGCAAAAAGTTGTTAAAGATTCTGATCACCTTAAATATTGATATGGTGTGTGAGTTGTGATTCCCTATATATTCATATCTTCATTGCAGTTAGGATTTCAAAGTAGTGACAAATGTATGATAGCTAAATCTGTGAAGGATTTTCTTAAAATGAAATCAAGTTCAAAAAGTCATTCTGAAACAGTGACCTAATCTAGTATTGCTCACAAAGCAAGTGGCTGCAAATCTATGTTATGATGTGGAGGTGTAAGTGTTGTACTAGGGTGGACAAAGTCAGAAGTTGCATGACACCAGGTTATAGTCCAACAGGTTTATTTGAAATCATAATCTTTCGGAGTGTTGCTCCTTCGTCAGACTTCACCTGTCAAAGGAGCAGTGCTCCAAACGCTTATGATTTCAAATAAACCTGTTGGACTTTAACCTGGTGTCATGTGACTTCTGACTAGATCCATGTTGTTAATTGATGGGAAATTGTTTATACTGTTTTGTTTACAACAGTTGGCTGAAAACAAAAGACTATTAGCTAGCTTCCAGTTCAGAGTGATCACAGGTTAATTTTGATTCAGAAAACCCAGAAATTAAAAGTTGTTATGGTAGATTGTAAGACAGCTAACTGAGGTAAAAAAGCAAGTTTTGTTTTATCTCCTTAAAGGAATATATGGAAAGTTCAGGAAATAAGTATCTCCAAGTACAAAAGTGATTAGTTTGTGAAACATCCAAACCGGGAGAGTTGGATTAGAATCTGCCGGTTGTGAGGAACTGTAAAAAATAAGCTGCTACACTGAAGCTCTGAAGTGTACCTAAAATTGTTGGCAAAATGGAACTTGCAAGGAGTTTGCATTCAAATGCTATCCCAACTTTGCTTTTCTTAAACATTGATAGGCCTATTGAATGTTTCTAGCATTTTCAGTTTGTATGAGGAGCAAACCGCCATGTCTGAAGTTCCACCAATGTATTTAAACTCCATGATATGTTTGCATCAGTGTGACATTTTTTCCATTTCCAACACCAACCCATGTTCTTGTGAATTGAAGTTGTCAGTTTGTGGTGATGACACAGTAAGTCTGGACTGAGAGTTTCAGATTCATTTTATGTAGATCTTTCACAGCCAAGATACTTTCATCCCATCGGTTTAAATTGGATTTAAACCCATTTCAAAAAGGTTAGCAATTAGTGTCGAATCCACTCACTCTTTCACTAAAATCATTTTTACTTTGAGCACAGACTGGGAAAAAAAGCAAACACCATCTGTATGAATTAAAGGTGCAATCAAGTAATATAGAATAAGCTGTTTAGCAAAGCATTTTGTCTATATTGCTTATATCAATTTTACTTTTTAATATATAATGTAAAGTTCAGTACCAGAAGGATGCAAGTGGAAATCACAGCTATGTGTAGACATATTACAAGACTATTGTTTACTTCAAGTACACAGTATATGGCCAAAGTGCAAAGATGACTATCAAAATGGTCCTCTGTGCATTTGCAAATGGGCCTAGTGTTGGCTTTTACTGGTGACAATGAATAAGATATAATGCACCAGTGCACGTGTGGTCAATATCACCCATGCAAGTACAGATACATTGTTATATGGAAGCATTTAAGACCATAAAACCATAAGACATGGGAGCAGAAATTAGGCCATTCAGCCCATTGAGTCTGCTCTGCCATTCTATCATGGCTGATAAATTTCTCAACCGTGTTCTCCCGCTTTCTCCCTGTAATCATTGATCCCCCTTGGTACTCAAGAACCAATCTATCTCAGTCTTAAATTTCTAGCGCTGAGTATGGAATGCATGTAAATTCTGATTTATCCACAGCCAATTCAGCTGCAGCTTTGGTATCTATCAAAGATTCTTTTGGATACAGTGAGGTTCACTGTATGTGAACAATATCCATTTAGTCACGAGATATTGTTGACCTGATTACGCAGGCTGTCATACTTCCCTCCATAATACAGGTACAGATTGACTAGTTGCATTTGCAAGATTGTAGCTGCATGGCCACCACTTCCTTGTTACTATCTGCAGCTGGTCTACTCTGCTAAACTGCTAAAGACTATGTTCCACACCGCACCAACCTGCAGTGTGAAAACATGGGCAGAACCATTTTTGTTGTGGATGTGATATTACTTCACTTTGTACTGACATGGTGCTGCAAACTTGAGTTGCTGCACATGTGTGGTTAGGTTGTTCATGAACATAACCTGATCTAAGGACAGAAATTTTCACTCCCTTGAGTTGACTGGGCAATTGCAAGGAAGTTGGGAAAATACAGCAAAATGAAAATAGTTTGATTCTTGGTGTCAAGATATTTCCCTTAATGCTTAAATGGGGAGTTTGGAAGCTCACTAATGCATGGATGTGATGACTTTAATGAATTTGCACACATTAGTTGATCTCATCTCCTTTCTATGAGGCTCTCAATCCTGTCCTTTCCCAAGAAACAAGATGATGCCAATTCCTGACACGAAAATCAAAGCATTTACTTGATGACAGAAGCTCACCATCAGCTTCTCCGGACTGTCAGACAATTCTGTCTTCACACGACTTTCCTGCAGACTCCAATGTCACTGTACTCTTCTACCCATCTTAGATTTAAGTCAGCAAAATCAAACCATCAGCCTCACCACAGCATCATGCTGTTTTCAGACCAACTCACAGTACCCTTCAGCCCTTCACGATTTCATTTTGGAGCTCAGGTTCAGGGACAGTAAGGACTGTGTATGTTTCTGCCAGATTGCTTTGTGCACAAGGACATGCACGCACCTCATGCATCTTCACACAAGGAACCTTGTAGCCCTTAGTTTAATTTCTTGATGCTAACTCATTTTGCATTGACTTGAATTTGTCACACTGTCTGGCTTGCATTTTTTTTAGCACAGTGGGAAAAGCATGCAGCTTATTATGATTCAGAGCACTGGTTGGTCAAAGGGGTAAGCATAGTGCTGTATGAAACCACACCAAGCCAATGTTACAACTACAGAACGTGCCAGCAGTTTACACCACAAACACACTGTATGTGCTTCAACCAAATGGCCATGTCTCAAAGTCCAAGGGCATCATACTTAGTGGGATGAAAGGGAACTGTGGCTTGTCAGGGGGAAAAACCACAGTCAGTCAAAGAGTATGGCCAATCTCAGTCCAGGAGGTTGATCAGAGCCAGTTAGGTCTTCGCTCCTACTGAAGTCCAGAGATCAGAGTCTTTGAAGTCCAACGATTGGACCATAGTCAATGCAGGGATTACATATCTGTCAGTCAGAATGATATGTAAACATCAGTCTGGGTTCTGGCCTATGTTCAGCTGTGGATGTAGTGCCAGATCACTCAAAGGTGGTTCCACGGCCAGTCCTGAGCGTTTGGGCTCCTCTGCAAATGAAGGGAAATTTCCCAAATTCCCTGTTGTATGTAATTTTTCATCTCAAAATTTCCAATGTTGGGTGACTTATACTTGTCAGCATCCCCCACTGGAGTCATTGTATTCAAAAACAGCACTCTGCTCCTTTCCTGCAGACTCTGAGTTTGGACCAGCTTTTCCTGCATGATAGTACGAGTTCACACCAACCCTCCTGAAATATTGTGAATGTAGATGAGGTAGTATAGTATAGCATCTATATGAGAGGTTTTCAGCAATAGATGTATCCAAGAGGAAATAATATTATGACAACAGTCAATGAGTGTAGGCTGAAAATCATGTTGTGATATATTCTTTTCCTCATCAGAGATGAAGCTTAAGAAATGACTGATGGAAGAATTACTAACACTAGAACTAAAAATATATGTCGGAGGGCTCAGCAGTGAGTAAAGGAGATGTACAATAGTTTTGCAGCTTTGTTCTTGTACTCATAATCCAAAATCATGGACTAATAATTTGAAGACTTGCATTGAAATTTCACTCTAACACTGTGAATTGAATTCAGTTAAATAAGTAAATTTGGAGAAAAAGCTGTTAGCAGAAATAGTACAAATGAAGCGATATGAAATTTGTAAAACCCAACTCAATCAGAGATACCCTTAAGGGAGATAACTTACCAGGTCTGGCCTATATGTGACCCAGACCCACAACACAGTGGTAGATTTGTAAGGGCCCTCTGAAATAACCATTCCACTACTTTAAACCACTGCAGAATATAGGACAGATCCAGCAGAAATGGTAACACTGTAATACACTGTTGGGACAGTGTTTCTGGGAGTCCTAAACCTTGAATCTAAACTCCATGAAGTCTCACGACATTAACTCATTATTGGGAAAGGAAACCTTCTCCTGATTACCGCCATACTCCTTCACATTGAAAACCATTTGGGTAACACTGGTGATAGCTAAGAATGGTCCCTCTAAACTGTATGGGTTTGCAGCTGCACAGAATATAGCACATAGCTAACAAACAATCCATGTACAATCAACATCCTTTTTTTGATGATTGCATATATGCTAGTTGTGCAATTATTCTAAACTGCTAATGCAGTGCAATAAATAGTCTACACACAGCAAAGATAATAGAGTCATTGGGTTCCACAACCTTCTGTCCAACTCGTCCATGCCGACCAGACATCCTAAGTTAATCTAGCATTGGCCAGCGTTTGACCCATATCACTTGAAAGCCTTCCTATTCATGTATCCATCCAGATGCCTTCTAAATGTTGTAATTGCGCCAGCCTCTGCCACTTCGTCTGGCAGCTCATTCCAAACATGCACCATCCTCTGCATGAAAAAGTTACTCTTTAGTCCCTTTTAAATTTTTCCCCTCTCACCTTAAACCTATGCCCTCTAGTTTTGTACTCTGCTACCCTGGAGAAAAGACCTTGGCTATTCATCCTATCTATGCCCTCATGATTTTATAAACCCCTATAAGGTCAACCCCTCAGCCTCTGACACTCCAGGGAAAATAGCCCGAGCTTATTCAATCTCTCCCTATAGATCAAACACTCCAACCCGGGCAAAATCCATGTACATCATTTCTGAACCCTTACAGGTTTCACATCATCTTTCCTATAGCAGGGAGACCAGAATCAAATGCAGTATTCTAGTAATGGCCATCCAATGACCTGTACAACCTCAGCATGACCTCCCAACTCCTACGCTCAATGCACTGATCAATAAAGGCAAACACACCCTAAATACCTTCTTTGAAATCCTGTTTCTACCTCTGACTCTACTTTAGAGGAACCCGCACTCCAAGGTCTCTTTGTTCATCAATATCTTGGCAAGTGCACAAAGTGTGATCTGGATGGAGATTTTGAATAACATCGAGGACAAAACAGCCCATCTGATCAGAACCTATCCATTACCTTAAACATTCAGTCCCTTCACTGAACTGGCTGAGTATGGAAGGATAAACATGTTTAATTGGACTTGCAGCAGTCATTGAGAAAATCAAAATAAAACAAAGAATTGTGAGTTATGGAAATCATAAGTTTCAACTCAAAACATTAACTCTGTTTGTCTCTTCACAGAAGCTGAAAATGTGTTGCTGGTTAAAGCACAGCAGGTCAGGCAGCATCCAAGGAACAGGAAATTCGACGTTTCGGGCCAGAGCCCTTCATCAAGCTGTCAGACCAGATAAGTTTCTCCACCAATTTCTGTTTTTGTTGAGACAACCAATTTAAGGGAGAAATCTACTTTACTTTGTCTTTGCTGATCTATCTATCATGACACATCTGTTCATGATTGTATTGCACTGAATAGTCTGAGTAGAGACACAGTTCCCTTTTCACACCGAGGACATATTCCATTGTGTTGTGTCGCACTGTCATTGTGTTAAATCAGATTGATTCAGAACATTAAAGGTTAAATATGACTCTTCTTCAGAACAGAGCTGGGGAGCAATGACGCAAGCAGAACTATGGTCCACCACAGTTCCAACAGCAGAAGGTTTCACTTGGATACAGTTGTAAAGATTATAACTCACTCATTATGGTTCGATTCCACACAAAACTTGAGCTTCATCTGGACTTCTTCACCACTAAGAGGCATCATTCAAGTATGCAATAGAATCCACTCACTTATCTACATGAGTGAAACTCCATAAAACTCAGGAAGCTCAATAACATCGAGGACAAAACAGCCCATCTGATCAGAACCACATCCATTACCTTAAACATTCAGTCCCTTCACGAACAGAATATCACGACTTCAGCATGTACCATCACCAAGTTGCACTGGAGCAGCACGTTAAGGTTTTTTTGACAGTACTTTCTAACCCTGTGTTTTCTACCATTTAAAAGAGAAAAGGCAGATGCACCACTACCTTCAAGTTATCTTCCAAGTTGCATGTCAATTTGACTCATCATTATGCCTACACCAAAATCCTTGAACTCCATGTCCGACAGTGCTTTGACTGTAACTAAGCTAAGTGGATAGTAGAATTCAAGATGGTGACTTATTATCTTCTCAAGCACAAAATATGGATCATGCCAGCATTACTCACATTCCACCCAGGAACAGATTTTGTTATTGAAATAACTATATTTATAACTCCCTAACAACAGAGAGGAAAATATAACAACATGCTCAGATCTTGCGTGTAGTACACTCCCTCTCTGTTTACAAAAATTGTGTTTAATGTAAATTGTGCATGTTCATAATTTCTTAGAATACTATATAACTAAACCAACAATCACTATAGCTGATAATTCAACAAGTTGGATTGCTTCATTGGTTTTATTGGAAAGAATATGTTTTCCCTTAACACCAGTATGTGTTTTTAAAAAGTGAGTTGGGCCAGAAATACTGAGAAGTGCAACATGTTTCTTCTTCCTTCCTAAATACCTTAATTAACCTATCTGTCTTCTTTCTCTTTCAGCCTGGGCATTCTGTTTCATTTCCATTAGCTCTCTCAACATCTCACACTGTCAGATATGAGTTTGACTTTGATGATCGACTCCACTTCATTGTTGGAACTGTGACATTGATTGATTTGCCTCAACCAAAGATGCTGGGTTACTGGTAATTTCTGTAAAACTAGCAAACTTTCAGCTCCGTTTTGAAGATAAATGCAACTTGGTGGTGGGGCTACAAACTGCAGTGGGCTTTTAGACTACTTCTCTGTCAGACACTGGCAAGTCATTTCTGCATGACAAGTAATTCAGTGGCCAGAAATGTATCAGTCTTCATGGGCTGCATTGTGGCTCAGTGGTTAGCACTGCTGCTTCATAGTGTCAGGTGTCTGGGTTTGTTCTCTTTGTGTTTGTATGGGTTTTCTCCCACAGTCCAAAGATGTGCAGATTGCCCATAGTGTGCAGACTAGGTAGATTAGCCATTGGAAATGCAGAATGACAGGAATAGGGGTGGGATGATCTGTGGAGGGGTGATACAGCCTCCTTCCACGCTTTGGGGATTCTCTGATGAAATGTGGAAAGAAACCTACTTTTGCATGACTTTCAACATTTAATATTGTACAGATGAACACTAAAAATCAATGCACTATATTGAAGCCCTGCTTTCGCTGTGGATGGTATTTTGATTCTTTGAATTAAAATATGATCATAAGAGCTTGGTGGTCACTTAACAAAGTAAACATTTCACAAGCGTTTTTGGAAGTTAGAACATCATGTACAATTGGAATTACCTCTTTTCAAACTTGGGAGTAATTTTGCTAATTAACGACATTGACAAAATTGATTATTTGAAATTTGTTTTATAATTGTTTATTGACTAAACATAAATATATGAGTTTACGTGAAAACACAAATAACACAATTTTTTTACATCCTGTTTTCTTTACTTGTTAGAGTTATATTTGGTCTTTCAGCATCTTTGTCTGTTTTATAGTTCTTTACTGTCAAATAACAATAAATCAAATCAAATCAATGATGTATGTCTGATGTCATCACTTTAATATAAGAAACATAGCAGCTATTATGAATGCAAGACTTTAAAATGTCCCGTTAAATTTGAATGAAAACAAATGTCCTGAAGAGATGCTGGTAATTATTTTGAAAGCTGTCAGGATGTGATTTGATTGTCAGGACACATGGGCCCAGTTGGAAATCCATAACAAATCAAATGCTATTGATACAAAAGAGGGGTAATAGTCTAGATACAGACTCCTAGATTCAGGCATCAGATGGCAGTGAGAAATTAGGTTGGGAAAAGTTGAAGACAAAGGCAGTTGTGATCGCCAAAGTGGAGATTTAGGAACCATGAATTTCCAAAGGGTACCTTGCTACTGGAAATGCTTGAAGACTGAGTGAAGCAATTTACAAAAAAACGTTGAAAGACCCTCTGCAATGTGGAAGGGAGAAAGAAGCAGCTGCTGGAAGGGATTGGATTTTATCTACAAGACTGCATTATATATTGAGGTTGCGGCATAACTTAAATATGGAATGGTTTTCAGCTGTCTTAATTAGCTAATAGTGTAAGAAACCTTACTTGAGTGTCCTAGTTGCTAACAAAATAATATTTAGTTGGTATTGATTTTAGTTTCTTACTGAAAATAATTTAAAATGTGAAATCTGATTGTGCAGTGATTTCTGTTGGTCATTGGGAAAAGGCTGAATATTATGCATTTTTTGGCTTATGCAAGTTGCCAGCGAGTTTGGTGGAACAATTCTCACTGTGATGCTGAGTGAGCTTTCTCACTGTAACTTGCGAAACTTGTCACTTCAATTGCCATTGGAATCCTCCTGGTGAGAATCATGTCCTGTCCCTGCCCTATCTCTATCTCAGTTCATGGAGAAAATCACCACTCAGCATTCCTTGAGGCTGCTGCTTCTTTCAAACACTGTTCAGCAGGGTTAGGCATCAGGAGAGATGACAGAGAAGGGTTAGCTGACACCACAGTTCTCAGAGAGGCAGCTGGGGATTGTTGAGGATGGGGCAGTGGAGAGGAGTGGAGTCCACATCCCAGAAGAACGCCATCTCACCATGCCAGCCAGGTTGAAGATGGTCATTGGATCAATACTACTTCCAGGGTGAGAAGGTCAATGATCTTCTCTACTCCATCAGAGTGAGTGCTCTCTGCTACCTCAAACCTTTCAAAGCCACTGCATTCATCTCCCACCAATGCTCATGCTGTGGCACCCCTTCTGTTGTATACAACACTTACCCTCATTTGAAATCATTTCTCTCATCCTTTTATATCACTAATGTAACATGCCCTCGGCTCTGTTTCCTCAATCCCTTGGAACATCTCAATATTGTTCCCTCTCTTGTGCCTTACTTGTTTTCCCCCTTTATGCCTTTACAGGAGAAGATACCCCATAACACAGTGGACTGACATCATCCACTCTTGAGAAAAGCACTCCTGACCTTCCTGATGAAGGGCTTATGCCCGAAACATCGAATTTCCTGTTCCTTGGATGCTGCCTGACCTGCTGCGCTTTAACCAGCAACACATTTTCAGCTCTGAGCAGGAGAAGACAGGAACAGAGAAGACACGACTAACCAGTGGCTGCAATACCTTCCCCCTTTATCCCATACAGACGGAAACATTTCCCACAGAGAAGGGATCCCCATTGTCCCAAGATCATCATGGAAGCATGGAGGGACCATCTTCTGCACTACCTCCTGGACACTTCACTTCCCCTACTCCTCCAGGATGATGATATAACACTGGGCTCGATGAGGTCACACATGTGCAACTCTGCCCCATGGTAAAGGAAGAAATGCCCAGGCCATTTATAGTAGGAGATCTGCCAGAGACCAGGCACTTGCTGAGCCCCTGGCAGGAGATGACCTTGTGGCCTGGGTGATGAGGGACCTTGTACATTTGTATTGGGAGGGTTGGCAGGCAGGCAATCAGGACTCAGGGGAAATGCAGAAACGCCAATGATTCACTGCTATCATTGCTCATTTTTCAAATTCATTTCATATTCAATAGTATGTAAATTCATAAACCTTTGCATTTCACCATTCATGTAGTTGTTCCTGTCTTTATCCTGGCTGTAGATAGTAAATAGTGCTCCAGAGTATCACTTTGTCATTAAGCAGGTGCAGTGGTTGCGGGTCTGTGATGATCATCAAGTACATTGTGGAAGCAGATCTAGCAATCTGTGTACATAATAGCAGCTCATTTCAGCATTTTAGACCTCCTCCTCGTCATTGCCCATATTTTGGCTGACTATATGGGTAGCAGTGCTTATTACAGTGAGTTTCGGGAAGTACAACCCAGACAGTGAATGTTGTAGGAAAGTGCATTGGCATACTACATCCTTGCATGACCAGTATATCATGTGTCAAAGGAGAATATTGTTCCCCAAGGAAGGCCCAGTGAATGGTTAGAGTTCAGCTTCCTCCTCCACAAGTCGACTCACTTATCCTGCATATGGCAGCAGTTCTCCTCAGTATTACATGCCATCCATTTGCATCATGATTAACATGACAGTGAGTGGTCCTCAGCATCAATACCAAAATGCTGTTGAGACCCCAAATATAAAGCTCTCCTCTCTAAATGCCATTCCCTTAACCCCCACAGGCTTCACACTTTTCCAAGTCATTATCCAAGCTCTGTCCATGGGATTAAAACTCGCATCCCACATCCCAGCCTACTCTTCACTCGACCCGTCCTCCTTAATTCCTGTGAATGGAGACAGCTGGCTGACTGTGGCCCACTCTCTTGAGCGACCAGACCTGGCAGCATGGGTCCTGGCCTATCCACATCTCTGGCTGTTTGACAAAAGTATTTGCATTAACAATCACTGTTTAATTTATTTTCTTTATTGTCCTATAAGTTCTCTATTTTATCTTCTTTTATATTTATCATGTATAATATCATTTATCATATCCCTGTAAGACAATATCACTAGGAAACTTTGTTTATCAATTCTAACAAACCACTTAATCCTCAAAATAATCCTTGTATTCCTATTTGTGGTTCAAGGCCCTATATCACTTTGAGCCTTCACTATGTGTACTCTTTTAATAGAAACAACTTTCTCGCAGGCCATTCAGATCATACATGGGTAGGCTCTCTTTTGACACAACAATACATGAGTATGTGAACTCAGTGTCTTATATGTGATTGTGGCAAGTACTTTCACTGGTATGTCTGCACCTGAATGCCTGTTACTTTTTCCTTATTTTCTTTGAAGACTAATTGAAGACTAAGGTGTAATATTGCTCAGAAGTAACATTCAATTTGCTTGCATTGTTTGAAAACCATGAGCAATTAATTGTATTTTAATAGTTGGATAACTTGTCATTCTTGCATTTGATTTGCAAAAAACTCTCAAAATAAAATGTTTTGTTGGACTTTTTATTTAGAGTGAGTTCTTAGTTTCTCCCAATTCAAAACTTAGTAAATCTTGGGTGTATGCTATGGCACTTTCTATCCATGCAACATTCCCATTCCATTCCTGCCTTTAACTTTGATAGATCACATTTCAAATTTCTCGTGTGATTTGTTTTGTACTACTGCCTGTTAACTTTTTCCTCAGAACAATCTTTTTGACATTCTCCAAAATTGTTTGCGTTCTATTGTTTCCAACATTATATTTTACCCTCACAGATTTCTGGAATCTTTTATTCCATAAGTTATTTTGCCACATAAACAAATTCTGCCAGTTCATGAACTGCTTGTCCTTGTTGAAAGGTTTTAATTTAGTTACATCCTAACTGAAAATGGCAATTTCTTTTACAGTTCATGTGGGATAGTTCTACTTTCACCCCACTTGGGAAAAAGGGACAATTTGCACTTGAAATTTCATTGATTAGTTTACAGCTCTAGTTTCCATGAAAATGTGTGGGCATGATTACATACATCTGTAAACTAGTAGAAAATAATATAATTGTTACAATAAGATTGAATGACAAATGAGCAATGGAGACGAAAAGTTGCTGTCACCAACCTGGACTAATGGAGTAATTGTTCATTCTCTACTTTGGAGCAATTTGAGGCCTTTCAAGGGTCCATTGCATCATTCAGCCACTTACACAGTACAGGTTAAAGATATCGGAATGATAGAATGGAGGTGGGACACGGTCTCATTAATCATGTTGCACTTACAATCGCTTACTGCATTTGCATGATGTGTCACATGATGTGTGCATCAGAATAATATCCACTATGTCAAAGGCCCATGAACAGGCATCCAGGGTCCTTCCCTGTTGGAGTCCTCCATATCTCACTGTTGAGGATAATGCAAGCTGCTATTTATGTGTGATACAAATGCTAACATTACCAAGGAGCAGTCTCGTTTCTTGGATTCCCCACACCGGTTCAAACAATCACTATCACTGTGACTGTGGT
Source organism: Hemiscyllium ocellatum (assembly GCF_020745735.1). Lineage (NCBI taxonomy): Eukaryota > Metazoa > Chordata > Chondrichthyes > Orectolobiformes > Hemiscylliidae > Hemiscyllium > Hemiscyllium ocellatum. Next base: position 57,504,688 of record NC_083411.1, read on the forward strand.
GTAGTGAAGGAGCAGAAACATTGAGGAGATACAAATGCAATAGCAAGCTCAGGAACAGCAGTAACCTCCAGTGGCTGATGAACAGCCTCCATGTGAACAATTCACAGCAAAAGGTCCCGAAGCTGTAGAGGGGACTTGAGTATTTGGCTCCACTGTCATCTCCTCCAGTGCAGCAAGGCACAGTGCCACTGTGAACGAAAATGCTCTGGCCCACCTTGTTAGAATTTGCTGGTTTGTGACCTACAACCTGAAGAAGTGAGTGGCCATCCTGTCCCAGAGGTCATCATCCTAAAGTTTTATGCAACTGGCTACTTTCAATTGTCCTCTGGGAATCTATGTGAGATCTCCCAATCCTCAGCCCACATATATTAAAGCCATGACTAATGTAATTTGTGCTACATCACACCATTTCACCTTGTTTCCTCAAGATGATGTCAGAGCTATAACCCACGCAGTAGGCTTTGCCAATGTAGCTGGCTTCATCTGGAGTAAAGGCACTATGGACATCATGTTGAGAAAAAATTTGATAACATGACTAATATTATCAATAGAAAATGGTTCCATTTGTTTAATATACAAGTAATCTGTGCTCATTGGTAACACATTTTAAAGCTGAAAATGTGTTGCTGGAAAAGCGCAGCAGGTCAGGCAGCATCCAAGGAACAGAAGATTCGACGTTTCGGGCATAAGCCCTTCTTCAGGAAGAAGGGCTTATGCCCGAAACGTCGAATCTCCTGTTCCTTGGATGCTGCCTGACCTGCTGCGCTTTTCCAGCAACATATTTTCAGCCCATCTCTGCAAAACAACTTCACATTTTTTGCAATATTCTCTTCCCTTCTGTAGAAGAATCCATTCAATTTTTAATCCAACCAATGAAGGAAATCATTCAATTAATTCCCATCTGTAAAATAATTCATTCTGTTTCATATATTATTCACAATGAAGTAGGAATTGATCCATGTATTCTCCTTATACTATAGTGTAATTCATTCACAGTTTACATCTTACACTTATCTATAGTGCTTTGTTTACATTTTTATTGAAATTTTACAAATGTGAATATTTACATTTTATTCATTTATCTGCAACTGTGGATAAAATCATTTACATTTTATATCTTGTTCCCACCCCTTTCCACCCTACAGTAGAGACCTGCATAACAATTAACTTAATTCTAACTGTAAGGCAGGTTTTTTTTGTAAGTTGTAAGAGACCCTCCTCTTGAAGTGTTGTCTGTGTCTTACTCAGTTGCAAGCTGCCGCTCCAATGCCTCTAACTGACCTCCCAGAATCGCAAACCTGCTGCCATCCTTAATTCGAAGTAGTCCCATCTCCAGATTAATTAAGAGTTCCCCATAGAAATAACAATGAATGACTGTTGTGACCTGTGGGGGCAGGTTCAGGACTTGAGCTTCATTACAGAGCTGTTTCCATTGCCAGTACAATTGCTGTGCCTGTGTACCTTTAAATCTTTGTGACCTATCAATATTGTATAGATTTTATCTATATGCCATCTGTGTAATAGCATTTACATTATCATAATTTTTTGTTTCACAACATGTAATGGTACTTAATCTTGTAAATTTCTTTGTTTGCTTCTCATATCCACTTTTGATGTGTCAAAGGGTACAATGTAGCTGTAGTATCTGAGCACTAGATGCTGCTGAGTCATCAGATTTTAGGTTCAATATTCCCCACTCCAGGGATTTGAGCTCATCATCGAGGCTGACACTTCACTGCAGCACTGAAAGGGTGCTAAACTGTCTGAGGTGCCATTTGTGACTTGAGACATTGAACTGATCTCTGTCTGCTGGCAGTAAAAGATGCAGAACCACTTTTCAAACAAGAATGGGGAGTACACCCAGTGTCTCAGTCAATGTTTACCTCTCAACCAACATCATAATTGTCCATTTAAGTTATTGCTCCTGGTGGGATCTTTTTGTGCAGAAATTGGATGCTGCATTTCTCTGCACTTACGTGACTACATTTCCAAAGTAATTCATTCACTATAAACATTTTGGGACACGGTGAGTCATGCTGTATAAGTTCAAATATTTCTGTTCTTACCATCTTGGTATAAGAATATTTGTATTCCAATATTTGTGAGTTTAAAATGATAGTAATTGGGTGCCATTAGTGAATATGTAAACCATCTTGAACCTCAATGTTTGCATTTCAAGTCCTGCTGGCCTCCCAATCTCCTTGGGATATAAACTCTACTGTATCCAACAAATCCAGCTGAATTTTAACTCCTAAGAACTGTTAAATGGGAGCAGATGTTGGAGGTTTGGGATCGAGGGGGGAGTTGGGGAAGTGTCCTAGACTCGGCCATTTTCACCTCCTTCCACAATAACCTTCCCTCCATCTTAATGTCAGGAGTAGGGATGTTCACCCATGATTGCACGGTTCAGTTCCATTCATAATTCTTCTGGTGAACAAAACAGTCCGGACTCATTTGAGGCAAATGCTATGAATGTGTCTCTTTAAAAGAGAGTAATTGAATTGAATTGAATTTAAGTTATTGTCACGTGTACCGAGGCACAGTAAAAAGCTTTGTCTTGCGAGCAATACAGGCAGATCACAGAGTTAAGTAGCATAGATAAGTAAATAATAGGTAAACAGCAGCAAAAACAAAAATACAGATACAGGTGAATGTCAAGAGTTTGTGAGTCCATTCAGTATTCTAACAACAGTAGGATAGAAACTGTTCCAAAACTGGCTGGTGCATTTGTTCAGGCTTCTGTACCTTCTCCCCGATGGCAGAGATTGTAGAAAAACATTGCCAGGTTGGGATGGATCTTTGAGAATGCTGCTGGCCTTTCCTTGACAGTGGGCCTGGTAGATGGATTCTATAGATGGGAGGTTGGCCTTTGTGAGTGTCCGGGCTCAGTTCACCACTCTCTGTAACCGTCTCTGATCTTGAATGGTACAGCTACCAGACCAGATAGTGATACATCCAGACAGATTGCTTTTGATGGTGATCCTATAAAAGGATGAGTAATATCCCGCCGAAAGTCAATAATGAGTTCCTTGGTTTTGCCGACATTGAGATCTAGGTTGTTCTCAGTGCATCATTTTTCCAGGTCTTCCACTTCCCGTCTGTAGTCGGTTTCGTCACCATCTGAGATTTGACCGACTATGATGGTGTCATCAGCGAACTTGTAAATGGCATTAGTCTGGTATTTGGCGATGCAGTCATGGTTATACAGTGAATATAGTAGGGGGCTGAGTACGTGCTCCTGGGGGGCTCCAGTGTTGAGTGTTAGTGAGGATGAAATATTGCCCCCAGTCTTCACTGATTGTGGCCTGTGGGTCAGGAAATTGAGGATCCAGTTGCAGAGAGTGGGGCTTAGTCCAAATCAGTAAGTTTAGTAATCGAGGGGATAATAGTGTTGAAGGCTGAACTGTCGTCAATGAGTAGGATTCTTACATAGCAGTTCTTGGTGTCAAGATGTTCTAGGGAGGAGTGAAGGGCAAGTGATATGGCATCTGACATGGATCTGTTGGTCCAATAAGCAAATTGGAGTGGATCAAGAGTAGTGGGGAGGCTGGAGTTGATTAATGCCATGACCAGCCTTTCAAAGCACTTCATGACCACCGAAGTTAGGGCCACTGGGTGGTGGTCATTGAGACATACTGCATGAGCCTTCTTAGACACAGGGGTGATGTTGGCCCTCTTGAAACAGGCAGGGACAGTGGCCTGCTGCAGGGAGAGGTTGAAGATGTCCGAGAAGACCTCTGCCAGTTGATCTGCACATGAGTGCACGTTCTGGTACTCTGTCTGGTCCCATCACTTTCCTTGGATTCACGTGAAGAAAAACTGATCTGACCTCTGATGCAGTGACTGTCGTCAGGACTTGTCATATTAGGTGTTACCTCTCTGCTGAAATTCTGCTCAAAGCGAGGATAGAAGGTGTTGAGATGATCTGGGAGGGATGTATCATTGTCAGCTATCTTGCACTGACTCTTTTTAGAACTTGTGATGTCATTCAGTCCTTGCCATAGTCTCCAGGTGTCAGTCTGGGTTTCTAGTTTGGATCGGTATTGGTCCTGTCTTAAGAGCTCTGCGGAAGTCATACTTGAATTCCTTATATTTGAGTGGGTCTCCTGATCTGAAGGCCTCACACCTGGTTTTTATCAGGTTCTGCATGTCCTGATTCATCCTGGGTTTCCTGTTGGGGAACACCCGGATTGACATCCTCAGTTGTGTTCATGAGATGTCTCCTTTAATCTGAGGTGTGACAAAATGTCCTGAGTAGGGATAGTGGTGATTATATTTAACGTCAATCCAGAAACAAGCCCATGTGATCTTTTGCTGTGCCCCAAACGTCTACAAGATGGATACAGTATCAAGAACAAATCCACAATCTTCTCAACTTTCTATCAAGCTCTCCTGGGTTCACCAGGATCCCTGAAATGGGTGGATTATCTTACAAACCATAGTTAAACAGGTTGGTACTCTACTCCCAGGAGTTTAAAAGAATGAGAGGTGATCTCATTGAAACATTTTAGATTTTTAATGGACTTGTCAGGGTAAATGCAGAGAGGATGTTTCCCCTCACAGGAACATCTAGGGGCAAAGGGCATAGTCTCAGAATTAAAGGCACCAATTTAAGACTGATGTAAGGAGTAATTTCTTCTTTCAGGGGTTTGTGAGTCTTTGGAACTTCTTGCACAGTGAGCTATTTGGAGCAGAGTCCTTCTGTGTACTTAAGGCTGAGACAGCTAGATTCTTGCTCAGTTGGGGAATCAAGGGTTACGGGAAAAGAGCTGGAAAGTGGAACATGAAGAATGTCAGATAAGGCGTGATCCTATTGAATGGCAGAGCAGGCTTGAGACTGTAAGAGCAGAGATGAGACTCTATGAGGCTCTGGTCAGACTGTGTTTGGAATATTAGGAGCGGTTTTGAGCCTCATATCTAAGGAAGAATATGCTGGCATTGGAGGGGGAGCCAGAGGTTGTTTACAAGAATGATCCCAGGGACAAAGGCTTGTTGTGTGGTGAGTGGTTGAGGACTCTGGGCCTGTACTTGATGGAATTTAGAAGAATGAGGGGGGATCTGATTGAAATTTACAGAGTACTGAGAGGCCTGGATAAAGTGGATGTGGAGAAGATGCTTCCACCAGTAGGAGAGACGAAGACCTGAGGGCACAGTTTCAGAGTGAAAGGATGACCCTTTAGAACTGAGATGAAGAGGAATTTCTTCAGCCAGAGAGTGGTGAATCTGGGGAACTCATTGCTACAGAAGACTGTGGAAGCTAAACCATTGTGTGTCTTTAAGAAAGAGATAGATAGTTTCATGATTGGGAAGGAGATCATGGATTCTGGGGAGAAGGCAGGAGAATGGGGTTGAGAAATATATCAGAGCTGAAAATGTGTTGCTGGTTAAAGCACAGCAGGTTAGGCAGCATCCAAGGAACAGGAAATTCGACGTTTCGGGCCAGAGCCCTTCATCAGGGGGCTCTGGCCCGAAACGTCGAATTTCCTGTTCCTTGGATGCTGCCTAACCTGCTGTGCTTTAACCAGCAACACATTTTCAGCTCTGATCTCCAGCATCTGCAGACCTCACTTTTTACTTGAGAAATATATCAGCCATGATTGAGTGGCAGTGCAGACTCAATGGGCTGAATTACCTAAATCTGCTCCTGTATCTTACAGTCTTCCGGTCACCACTCCCTGCTGTATCAAGTTGCAACTTCTAGTGGAAAAAGAAACCCAAATCAAAACCCAAATTAAAAATGCAATGATAATCTTCATACCTTGGCACCGTAAAGGGGCTGGAAGAGAAAGGCAAGGTTGATACTGCGGTGTCGAGGCATTGGTAGGAATCAATTTTTCTGTTTGAAGTGAGGGAGTAGAACTGTTGAGACTTTTGGAGCAACAGGGAAGGGAGGCAAGCAGCACTGAGTGGACCTTGCTGGTGGATCGTGTAGATTGACTGAGGGGAATGACATTTAAAGAATGTTAGAAGATGCAATTTGACGTGATAGGGGGCAGTGAGCTCAATAGAAAGCTCTGAATCATGTGGGACTTGTTCTTGTAGGCTTATCTATCCACCTGATGTTTGATGCATGATGAAAGGAGTTGTAAGACGGACCTTGATTCCATTGGTTAGATACTCATCACGAGTTGCCCACAGGCCCACTATCAATGAGGGAAGCTGATGCTGCTGGCCCAGTCAAAGAGCTTAATAATCTCAATGAGAGAGAGAGAGAGAGGTGGGTTCTGCTGAGGTACAAGACCTTGGGAGCTCAGCCAGGGAAGTTTGAAAAAATAGATAAAATCAGGAGCTGAGAGTTGGAGGTGCAACCCTTGCAAGACGATCATTGCAGCTGCTGGAACTGCTTGCAGCTCCCTCCCTGAGCTATCAGTCCTGAACGTTGAGCTGTTGTTGAGATGCTGCCACCATTTAACTGGCTTTCCCCCTGCATCGGGGCCGATTGCCTCACCACCAGCAAAATGACCCCTAATTGGGGCTTCAATTATGTTTTTGCAACCAAACATCCACTCCCTCCATCACTGACAACAGTGTGTACTATCTTCATTATGCACTGCAGCAATTCACCGACGATCCTCAGACAGCACCTTCCAATCCTACGACCATTTCCACTCAGAAGGACAAGAGCAGCAGATACATGGGAATACCGTTGACTAAGTCCCCCTCCAAGCCACTCACCATCCTGACTGGAAATATATCGCCGTTCCTTCACTATGCTGGGTCAGAATCCTGAAATTCCCTCCGTGAGGGTATTGTGGGTCTACCCACAGCACATGGACTGCAACGGTTCAAGAAGATATCTTCCTGCCCACCTTGTCAAGGGCAACTAGGGACAGGCAATAAATGTTAGCCAGCCAGTGACATCCATGTCCCAGAAATGAATAAAAAAAGCCCGTTTCCCCCCCCCACCCCCGGTGGACAGTCTCTGCATCCGTTCCCTCCACTGGGAAAAAGCCCTTTTGAAATGACTACCTGACTACTCAGACCCCTAGGAATCTTAGTGGCCCACAAACCGGTAAACACTTTTCACCAACTCCTCACAAAAGTTAAAGACCCGATACCCCCATTCAACAGGATGAACATAATCTACAAAGATACCCTGCAAGGCCTGTGAAAAACAGTACATAGGACAAACAGGAAGAAAAGTTGACCATATGAATGCATTAGCATCAACTCCCCACTGCCAGACTGAACCAGTACTCTGATTTCCACCCACACGGACAACGAAGGACACAAATTCAACTGGGACAATGTAACCATCCCAGCACAGGCAAAATAGAGACACATGAGAGAATTCCTTAAAGCCTGTCACTCCAGCTGGAACTCAATCAATAAACATATCGAACAGGATCTGATATACAAACCATTCAGATACAGAACTGGAAGTACCAAAAAGCAGAGACACACAAGTACCAGGCAGGACAGACCGACAGCACTTTATCGAAGACACACTGATGATGTCACCTAGCAAGGTGACAAAACGTCTGCAGAAAACCACACCAGTTCAGCGAATGAATCTATGACCAAATCCATAACCCTACGAATCTTTTCAAAAACCCGAAGCCCTTTTGGCCGTATCACATCAAACAGCCAATCACACATGGCCACTCATCATTACACCAGCTCTTCTATCTCCTGGTCCACGTCCGGGAGGTTTATAAAATCCTGGTTTCTATTCTCAGAACCTGCCTCAGCAAATTAACATGGATATTACATTTACAACATAGCCTTTACCTTGCTGATTTCTCTCAATTATGGCATTACATGCCGTGTACTGTAAAGCAAGTCAACGTTGAATTTATAAAACTACATTTTGTCACCAAAAGCATTATCGTTTTTGTAAATAAAATCTCACAAACAAAACAGAATGACCCTTTTCAGAAGCACAAAGCGCTTTCAGTTGTTGAGAGTTTTGATTTTCCCTTGTCTATAATATAACAAAGAGCCACAATTGCTCCATCGTTAAAAGCCTTTATGAATTATTTATCTGCACGAGATCATGTCAATCACCTTGTCTGGAAGTACCGGTTTTCTGATAGCCTGAAGTCAGATTAAATTTAATGTAACATAAATACCCTACTCCTTTCAGCTGCATCTTTGTTCCAATCCAGACTGTTTCATGAAAAATTGTTGCGCAATTAAAGAAGTAATTTTCACCCACAGATCATCAGCTCACATCTCTGTACAATTGAGAGAATACTGTAGCTTAGACATTGGACAGTAGTCCTGTAGGCTCGAAGTCAGGCCTCCTGATCTTTGTCTGATGTACATTCCTTTTGAAATAGAAATACTAAATAGTAAAATGTACTCTTAAATCCCATTGCAGGATGATTAAGAGAAGGGGACTGTTCCACAAACATAGCTCAGGTATTTTCAAAGAACTGATTGGGGGTGGTCACAATGTACAAAACATTTGAAAGGTTAGATACAGTTCATACTTATACTGTCTAGCTTCTTAATATGGGCATCATGATAGTCTGACTGGCTCTCACTCAGAGCTGAAGCATCTTTAATACCCGATTCCAGTCGCTGACCAGAGTTGACAGTGAGATGTTCCAGTCTGCTCCCAGTATTCTGGTCTGGCGGTGTTTGTGTGTGTGTTTGTGTTGGGGGTAGTGTGGTTATAGTGTGGTCATCAGGAAGGGCTTTTGCCCGAAAAGTCGATTTCGCTGCACTTTGGATGCTGCCTGAACTGCTGTGCTCTTCCAGCACCACTAATCCAGAATCTGGTTTCCAGCATCTGCAGTCATTGTTTTTACCTCGTAATGTGGTTACAGGGAGAGGGCTGGAGATAGGGCACAGTGTAGAGGGCTCGCTCCTTCCACCCGCTGTGGTGACCTGGCTAAGTCCCCTGTTTATAATTCACAATTTTAATAAGTGGTAGAGCAGGCCATCCCTGCTGTTTCCCCTGACCTGCAGAGGGGTGTTGCTATGGTAACCTCTGTTAGGCCATCCAGTTGGGGTCTGCATGGAACACTTCAGTGCACGGAATCTTGTTGCCCACCAATTAAACAAAAACATTCTAATCAGATTCAAACACAGCAAGGAGACTTCCTCTGTGTTTGTTTAAAAAATCTCACTGATTTGAACTGATCTGTTGCTTTTTTGCAAACTTTTTGTCAAGTACATCCTTTGAACATCCTGTACTTTCCAATACAGTGAAGTCGGGCTAAATTCTCCGATTTCTCCTGAAAGTGTGACGGCCAGTGAGTTTCACAGTGGCCCACAATCAATTTTCTAACACCGTCTTCTACGTTTCTCCTCACTAATTATAATCCTGAGATGATGGCTGCATTTCTCATGAAATCGTGTTTCCTGTGCTCCAGGTAAGATCTTCTCCTGGTTTCCTTGTACCACCCACCCCTGCCCCAAAAGCCCAGCTGCCACTACTTCAGACTCTCCCAATCAGCATTGATCTCTCAGACCTGCAGGGGCTCGATCTGGAAACGGTCTCAAGGGGAAAGACAAGCTCCTTCCAGGACAGAGATCTGAAGGTGCTGCTGGGCTGTCCGGGGGAGAGGATGGGAATCCTTATCCTTGCTCACCTCCCCCATCCCCCAAAGGGGAACACCATAACAAAGACAACCAACCTTGGCATAAAGAGCAGTGTGGGTCAGTGCTGTGCACAGAGTGAAAAGATTTTCTGCACGCAAGTACCACCATCTTCTCTCTGTTACCTCTGACTCAGGATACGGCACATGCATTTGCCAAGGCTCATGAACTACTTGCATGCATCGTGTTCTACCCAAGGGCTCACAGCATCACATCCTCCCAAACTGCTAACCCTTTCTGCATTTCCAGCTTACTCACTGGGAACACCTGATGACTTCTTGTGACAATGCTGTGGCTTTAGGAAGTGTGTTTTGTCCTGGTTACAATTAAGCAAAGTTTTAAGGCAGAGGTGCCGAATTGGCTCGTGAGAGCCTAGAAAGTAAACAACTTGGGAGGCCTTGTTTTTATTTAAAGTTGGAATAATAGGTGCAGCCTGGATGGGTGTGGCCAGCTCTCACAAATCAGGATTTCTAGTTTTTAGTTTTTTTAGTTTTGAAATTCAGCATCGGTTGCTATTGTGATGTTGAAAAAGTGGAACCTATTTTCCCCATCTCTTGATTATAGCCAAAAGCTAGCGGTTCTCTTCGTAGGTTGTTGGATTACATGTGAGACAAAATCTGTTTTCGAATTTGCCTTTTTGCCAAAAGGAGTGTTTATGGAATACTACTATATTGAAACAGTTAATTAGTAATAATTGTTGTATCTATTGTTCTGTTAAGTTTTCCAGTCGAGTTAATTTATTCTAAGTTCTTCTTTCTTTTGTTGTATTTTAACTATAGCATTTGAATACATTACGTTTTGTTTAATAGCAAGTAGTTTGACTAGAAAATAGTTTCTGGAACATGGCACTTTACATCTGTCTTTAAAATAAGAAAAAATTAGGGCCTAGTCTACCTTCTTAAAATATTTTGAGAGGGTCTGGTCCATAACACTCTCCTGCTCATCATCACCTCCTTCCGCTCATGTGTCCCTCTCTGTCATACTGAGTCTCTCCCTTTGTCTCATTGCAAAGAAAAGCTGGCCACACCGTCACAGATTGATCCCTCAACTGACCTACCTGTAATCACTACACTACATCACTTGAACTGACTGTGACCATCCCCATATAGTGTGATTGAATGACTGTGGTGGATCCTCTAACGTTCACACATCACCACTTACTCAAAGCACACGAATTGTATTTGGTGTGTAAGCAGCTGGCAGTCTGAGTGATGATAGTCTCTGACATTCTGTAACCTGGTGCTAAAGTTAATGAACGTCAATCCGCCATGTCAGCATCGATGTGTGAAGTGCATTGGGTGATGGCAGGATGCGTCTTCACCAAGCTATAATTGTCAGGAACTGGCTCTGACCTTTCTGTTGGGAATTTTCACTGTCTACGTTTCGTGGTAGAGGAGAGATGTTTTGGAAAAGCGATGTAAGTCGGTCAAATTGGGCTTTTAATGAACTGCAAATGCACTGAAATAAGGTCGTCACCTCTTTGAACTCACCTTTCTAAGCTCAGGGCAAGTCAAGACCTTCTTTTGCAATGATGCAAATCTATACTTTTTTCTTTCTCACCTTATTTTGTCACCACACTTGTCATTACTCTCATGACATCAGGGTGGGAGAATTCACTCAAAATTTGAAAATTAAACCTAAGCCTTTCAAATTCACAACTGTCCCAGAAGATGGCATTCCAAGGTAATGTCTGGGACTGTAATTTTCAAAGTTTCCCAGCACTGGATCAAAATCCCATGGCCATTTGATGTCTAACCCAATAATTCAGATCTCTGAATCATTTATAGAGTCAGGGCAACACGAAAAGAGTATTAAATCCAATTCATCCATGAGGACCAGATAACTTAATTTAGTCCCATTTGCCAGCACTTAGCCCATATCCCTCTAAACCCTTCCTGTTCATATACCCATCCAGATGCTTTTTCACTGTTGTAATTATGCCAATGTCCACCACTTCCTCTGACAGCTCATTCCATGCACACACCACCCTTTGTGTGAAAACGTTGCCGCTTAGGACTCTTTTAAATCTTTCCCTTTTCATCTTGAACCTCTGCCCTCTAGTTTTGGATTCCCCTACCCCATGGAAAAGTCCTTATCTATTTACCCTCACGATTTTATAAATCTCTGTAAGGTCACCCCTCAGCCTCCAGGGAAAACAGCCAATCTGGCGGCAGTGACTCTGTTGTCATTGTGTATCCCTCCTCCACATTCGTGTTTTGCTCCTTGATTTGTTCCATTCTGACTTAATTTACCTAACACAATTACCCTCTTTGTTATTGTCCAGTCTTCAATCTCAGCACAGACCATCGCATGTTTTTTTCTTTCTACTCTCTATCCTTGCATTTGCTTAAAACCTGGTACATCCCTTAGGCTAGGATTTAATGTGGTGAGTACTAAGTGTGGGCATAGGTGACTTCAAGGGGCATTAACCTACTTAGGCTCTCTTTATCACCCCAGCATGAAAGTTCATTGGATTGAGCATCAATTTGGTACTTAAGGGCTTCTCCTTTGTCCAATCAGGAGCCTGCTCACTGAATCCTTGCCCTGTCCACCACCCACCCAGAGGTAACTGCTCAATCAGAAATTTGTAGGCTCAGGGTTGGAAGCACAAGTGGCACACCATGACCAGCTTCACCAGTGGGTAAGAAAGTGGGTATTTTGGGGACACTATTGGGGATGGGGTGAGTAACCCTCCCTGTCCCAATTAGCCCCAGATTCAGGCAAGTGGAGCTTCCCTGTGAAGAAAACACTCCCTGTTCCCACCAGCTGGGAGAGAGGGTATTCAGCCCAATGAGTGGCTTAGGCCCTTGGAATCAAGGGTTATGGAGACAAGGCAGGAAGTGGATACTGATTAGGAATGATCAGCCATGATCATATTGAATGGCGGTGCAGGCTCGAAGGGCTGAATGGCCTACTCCTGCACCTATTGTCTATTGTCTATTAGCTGGTGATTCAAAAGCTTCACTTGTTGGCGGGCTGAGGATGCCCACCATGGATTTTCCTGCCCGGAGTGGAGGTGGTGAGAAAGGGACTGAGTACACCTCTGGGTGAACTCAACCAAATATTTGCCCTTTCCTCACCATCTCCAGGGAGGGGAAATTGCACCCTGACTTTACCCACTTCTGATGAAGGCATATTGGAGCCTGAGCAGACCATTCAGCCCCTTGAGCCTGTTCCGCCATTCTAGACCATGGACTGATCAATCACCTCAATGGGCGTGTCAGTGACTCACTAACCTGAAAGTTTCTCCACAGATGCTGCCGAACTTGCTGAAAATTTCCTGGTTTTATTCACTAACTACATTTTGATCTCATCCTAGCCAATTTGCTGCAGTTTGGACAGAGCAGAGGTTCTGTGACTCATAGCTTCTGTCTTTGATTCTATTAACTCACCAAGAATCTTCTGATCCTTTGACATTCTCGAAACAGCTTGCTGGAATTTTTCACCCTGGTTTTGGCAGGTTCCTAGAGAATGGGTGTGTCAGTTTTGAGGTGGATACAGAGAAGCAGAGGAAATCCCTTTTACAATGACCTCTCTCTCAGAAAGACAATGCGATGGGGAGAGACTACGAGTGAGAATTTTGCAGGAACCTGACCGAGTCCAGGCTGGGGGTGGGGGATGGGGGATTGAAGGGGTGTGGTGAGGATGGGTGAGAGGTGGATTAAATAATATGGAAAATAATAAGATTCTGACAATGATTGACAAATGTGACCCTTGCTTTGTTTGTGATTGAAGTAATCAAGGTCCAGCCGATGGAGCAGCTGCTAACACAAACCAGCCGAGCAGCCCTTTGAAGGTCACAGTGAAGATTATCAAAGATCCACTCCTGGACTACGGTTTTATGGTCTCAGAAGATTCACCAGTATGTGTGAAGTCTGTCACTGCAGGTAAATACCTAGGAATGGGAGGTTCCAATGTGGCAGCACGGCAGCACAGCAGTTAGCACTGCTGCCTCACAGCGCCAGAGACACAGGTTCAATTCCAGTGTCAGGCGACTGTCTGTGTGGAGTTTGTACATTCTCCCGTGTCTGCGTGGGTTTCCTCCGGGTGCTCCGGTTTCCTCCCACAGTCCATAAATGTGCAGGTTAAGTAAATTGGCCATGCTAAACTGCCTGTAGTGTTAGGTGAAGGGGTAAATGTAGGGGAATGGGTCTGGGTGGGTTGCGCTTCGGCGGGCCGGTGTGGACTTGTTGGGCCGGAGGGCCTGTTTCCACACTGTAAGTAATCTAATCAAACTGAGGGAAGGTCTGAAGTGTTTTCAAGAGGGGCTGAGGGTCTGATAGGGCCAGGGCTTTTAACTGATACAGTCCATCTCAACACCTCCAGCATTAACTCTGAACTCTTCTCAATCTTTGTCAGTTTTGCCATGGTGACAATACTTCAAGTGGAATTTTCTCTTCCCTGAAGATGGTCAGAAGGTGATATAATGGGCTTGGCCCCTCACCCTCTTCCTGCCACCTCGGTAATTAATTAAAATGATCCATAGACGGCCTTCTTGACTTCCACCAAAATGGTCAATTCAGGGCCTTAACCCGTCATCTTACAAATTATCTGCCCCCTGGTGGACAAAGCTGCCTAGTTTCCAAACTGAGAAACCATGACAACTTGCAAACTAGGTTAAGGAGTAGAGCCTGCATTTTATCCAACTAGTGACAATGGAGGCAGGGATGGGGGCAAGGGAATGGCCTCAAATCCACACCCCTATCCAAGCCTCCAACTCCTCCTGAGACCCCTTCCTCAAGAACCCACCCCACAATAAGATCATAAAAGTGGCTTATCATCTCATTGCTGGATTTTTTCCAAAGGGTAAGACACGACCAATGGACGTTAGGACCCAGAGGTTCTCTCCTCACGTATTTAAAAAAGTTCATAGAGATTCGTAGGGCCTTTACTACTGTCTCTGATCAGCTGAAAATTAGCTACATCTTCAGCCACTCTGTCCTTAATGATAGGCCTAGATATTTGCCAATGCAAGATGTGAGGTTAATTGGGCTATAATTCACCAGGCTTCTGAATTTAATTTAATTTAATTTATTGTCTCGTGTACCGAGGCACAGAGGAAAGCTTTGTCTTGCGAGCAATACAGGCAGATCACGAGTTCAGTAGCATAGATAAGTGAACAATAGGTAAACAGCAGCAAAAACAAAAATACAGGTACAGGCGAATGTTAAGAGTTTGTGAGTCCATTCAGTATTCTAAGAACAGTAGGGTAGAAACTGTTTCGAAACTGGCTGGTGCGTGTGTTCAGGCTTCTGTACCTCCTCCCCGATGGTAGAGGTTGTAGAAAAACATTGAAGGGTGGGATGGATCTTTGAGAATGCTGGCGGCCTTTCCTTGACAGCAGTCCTGGTAGATGGATTCTATAGATAGGAGGTTGGCCTTTATGATTGTCCGGGCCGAGTTCACCATGGTGATGCATCATGGGTATACAGTGAGTATAGTAGGGGGATGAGTGCACAACCCTAGGGGCTCCAGCATTGAGCGTTAGTGAGGATGAAATATTGTCCCCAGTCTTCACTGATTGTGCCCTGTGGGTCAGGAAACTGAGGATCCAGTTGCAGAGAGTGGCTCTTAGTCTGAAATAACTAAGTTTAGTAATCAGTCTCGAGAGGATAATAGTGTTGAAAGCTGAACTGCAGTCAATGAGTAGGATTCTCATGTAGCAGTTCTTGGTGTCAAGATGTTCTAGGGCGGAGTGAAGGGCAAGTGATATGGCATCTGACATGGATCTGTTGGTCTGATAGGAAAATTGGAGTGGGTCAAGAGCAGTGGGGAGGCTGGAGTTGATTAATGCCATGACCAGCCTTTCAAAGCATTTCATGACCATTGAAGTTCGGGCCACTGGGCGGTAGTCACTGAGACATGCAGCATGAGCCTTCTTAGACACAGAGATAATGTTGGCCCTCTTGAAACAGGCAGGGACAGTGGCCTGCTGCAGGGAGAGGTTGAAGGTGTCTGAGAAGACCTCTGCCAGTTGATCTGCGCATGCTCTGAGTGCACGGCTTGGTACTCTGTTTGGTACCATCACTTTCCTTGGATTCACACGAAGGAAAACTGATCTGACCTCTGATGCAGTTCTTCTCCCTTTCTCAACTGTTGGAGTGACATGAGTAATTTTTTCAGTCTGTGGGACCAGTTCCTCAGCTTTGATAGGTTACAGTCAGGGCATATGCATTGTCTGCACCAATTCTCCTTTAAAACTCTGGCATGGAATCTTCTGCTCTGGGTGATTTGTCACACTTTCATGCCTTTAACTTGTTCATTATTTTCAGAGAATCATCATTGAATCCCAACAGTGCAGATAGAGGCTATTCGGCCCATTGAGTCTGCACTAACCGTTTGAACAGCATCTCACCCAATCTCCTTAACTCCACATTTACCACAGTTAACCCACCTAGCCTACACACTATGGGGCAATTTAGCACGGCCAATCCACCCAACCTGCACATCTTTGGACTGGCAGGAAACCGGAGCACCTGAAGGAAACCCACATAGATATGGAGGGGGAAGGTAGAAGCTCCACACAGGCAGATTTGCTTTGGTTATTTTGGTGAGCTCCTGTCCTTGGTCCAATATCAATTTCCTTATGATCTCTAGCATGCTGGTCCTCGGGTGCTACGCTGTGATTATTCAACACACACAAGAATCCTTAGTTCCATTGACATTATCTGTGTTCCCTAGTTCTTTATAAGAAAGTCACAAACAGGTACAATCCACCTCTCTCTCTCTCTCCACAATCTGAGAAATGCATCATTCCCTTTTCATTGAGATGAGACAAGCTTCAGGCAGCAAGATGTGCAGTTGTAAAAAAAAAGTATGAATAATTATCTGTTTTTTTTTAACCTTTGCATATGCTAATAGCTTCCCATGTACTTTCAGTTTTTTCTCCTCTTTCTGTGAGGGACAACTAATGCTCCATTCAAAAATATGCTGACTTCATTTTGCTTCTTAGGTGGTCCTGGAGAGGGAAAGCTATTCCCAGGTGACCAGATTTTACAAATTAACGACATGCCTCTGGATACAATTTCCCAGGAACGTATCGATAACATTATTAGGTGAGGACCCTTTTAGCGCATTCACTGAATGTAAAGTTTTAATAGTTACCACCAGCTAATCATTAATGGCCAGAGTCGTAGTTAGACAGGATAGTGAAGAAGATGTTATGGTTTCCTTTATTGTTCAATGCATTGAACATAGGAGTTGGGATGTCATGTTGTGGATGTACAGGACATTGGTTAAGCCACTTTTGGAATATTACGTGCAATTCTGGTCTCCTTCCTATCGGAAGGATGTTGTGAAACTGGAAAGGTTTCAGAAAAGATTTATAAGGATGTTGCCAGGGTTGGAGGATTTGAGCAATGGGGAGAGGTTGAACAGGCTGGGGCTGTTTTCTCTGGAACTTCAGAGGCTGAGGGGTGACCTTATAGATGTTTATAAAATCATGAGAGGCCTGGTTGGGGTAAATAGCCAATGACTTTTCCCTGGGTGGGGGAGTCCAGAACCAGAGGGCATAGGTTTGGGGTGAGAGGGAAAGATATAACAGGGTCCTAAGGGGCTTTTCACGCAGAGGGTGCTGCATGTATGGAATGAGCTGCCAGAGGAAGTAGTGGAGGCTGGTACAATTGCAACATTTAAAAGGCATCTGAATAGGAAGGGTTGAGAGGGATGTGGGCCAAATACTGGCAAATGGGACTAGATTAATTTAGGATATCTGTTCGGCATGGATACGTTGGACTGAAGAGTCTGTTCTGTGCTGTACATCTCTATGACCTTATTTGAGGGCTGTCTTTAAGTCCTTTAATAGGTGAACTTGCTATGAAGTTTGAATTGTGAAGTTTTGTGACCTTCAAAGTGCTATATAAATACAAGTTGTTGGTGGCAAACTCAGAAAATAAAACAATGCTAAAGTGTAGAAAATTGTTTGCAGTTCTAAAGGCAGATCACCAACAAGACTTAATTGAGTGTCATATGTCTCCTTAGTTCTACAGCAGCTCACCCAGACATCTTGCACAATAGTGTTCTATAATATAAACCATTACATATATTGAATTACACAAACAGTTGAGTTCTCAGTTACTCACAGAGACAAATATTCTGCTGCACTCACAGTCGACATTTCAATCAAAAATTCCGTTACACAGACAGTTGAGTAAGTTTTCACACGCAAGTTTGAATATTCCATTACACACCCGGCCAGTTCTCTATTACATGCAAACATAATTGAATACCCCATTTTAAACACATTTGAAAATTCAAATACAAAGACAAACTTGGATGCACAATTGAATGCTTAGATATGCATTAAGAGTGTGGTGCTAGAAAAGCACAGCAGGTCAAGCAGCATTCGAGGAGCAGGAGAATCGACATTTCAGGCAAAAGCCCTTCAACAGAAACCCTTTATTCCTGATGAAGGGCTTTTTCCCAAAACGTCAACTCCCCTGCTCCTTGGATGCTGCCTGACCTGCTGTGCTTTTCCAGCACCACAGTCTCGACTCTGATCTCCAGCATCTGCAGTCCTCACTTTCTCCTTCTTTGATATGTGCACTGCCAGGTTATACATACAGTCAAAAACTTGGATATACATATAGTCAAATGCTCCATATACACACAATCAAGAACTCCATTCCAAGTACTATTGAATGCTCCGTTGTGTACCCTACACAAACAACCAGCACCCCATTACACATACAGCCAATTTCTCCATAAATACAGACAGTTGAACACTCTATTATCCACACAGTTGAGTTCTTGCTTGCTTACCTAAGATGAATTCTCCATTGTATCCATAGTCTCACTATTTATAATTCAGTGTATTCTATCAGAAATGGAGTTAAAGAAAGCATTTTAAGTTAAAGATTGTTCATAAATGATAAACCAAGCAAGGTGTATGTAGCGTGTCCATTTGTCAAACCCAGAGCCTCTTTTGTTGGAATATATTTCTCCTGTCCAATGCTTGTAGCTCTAGGATTCAGCGCTAAGGTGGTGATCATTACAAAGAATCTCTCAGTAACTTTACTGAATTTGATTTGCTTCCTGTTAAAGGTGTTATCAAGTGTGTTGGGCTTAAACAGTGTTGTCTGGCTGGATCTTAAGAAGTGTTTAGCAGAATATATAGAATGGAGTTCCCACCTGTGTAGAAAAACTCACTGCAATCCCAATTTAAATACATGCCAAACATTGGAGGCAGGGTTTGTAAGAACCAAATATGTAAAACTAAGTATGGTCTGAGTTATGACTTGTACTCTTTCGGATGTATTTCAATCTCCAATGTGTTCATGATCACATCCAGAATGTGTAAGGCTGACGTCTTCATTAGACTTCACTCTGCTTTAATCTGGGCTGTGGGAGACTGCTTATAGGAAGGCATCTTTACCCTTTGTATCTGAACTCTGGACTTACACTGGAGCTTTAGTGCGATTGTTTACCAGAAATGTTTCTGATGCTGATGTCTTTGTGTAAACATTGGTTACCATGAGGGACTCTCCTTCTCAACCTTTCCCCTTGTCTGAGGTTCAAGTTAAACCACTACCATTACAGAAAGCCCGAATAGAGCCAGAGAGTCATGGAGATGTACAGCACAGAAACAGACCCTCTCCAACTCATCCATGCTGATCAGATATCCTAACCTAATCTAGTACCATTTGCCAGCGCTTAGCCCTATATCTCTCTAAACCCTTCCTATTCATATACCTATCCAGATGCCTTTTAAATGTTGTAATTGTACCAGCCTCCCCACTTCCTCTGACAGCTCGTTCCATACATTCACCACCCTCTGCGTGAACACGTTGCTTCTTCAATCCCTTTTATATCTTTCCCCTCTCACTCTAAACTTATGCCCTCTAGTTCTGAACCCCCCTCCCCCAACAATAGAAAGACTGCATTGTGAATCTTTTTGTTTCTTTATTTCTTATTTTCCTAACATATACTGTGTATATCTGTCATGTTCTGTAACTTATTTCTTTATTTTCTCTAATTTTATATCTGAGATTTATACCTAGGTATTTTGTACTTAAGGTGCCACTGTGTGTTGGTGACATTGTACACTTTTCACTGCACTCCAGTACTTTTGTAACTTGAGCACACGTGACACTGAACCTAATTCTAATTCACCAGTCACCTCTCTTTCTCAAATGAGAGAGCAGTCCCATGGGGCTTGTAAGATTGTGGCAATTTTATTTTTAACATCGAACTACAATCTGAGCGAGATAGACGGACTAGATCAGATTGGGATGTCTGGTCAGTGAGGACAAGTTGGACAAAAGGGTCTGGTTCCACGCTGTACAACTCTTATGAGTCTTATGTGTTGCTGTTAAGTTCAAGCCTGTGATCCCGGAAAATAATATTCTGTGCCAGGAGCTTAATTTTGCAGGTTTTAGTCAAGTGCCGTTTTTTTTCTGCATTGGGCCCATATTGCTTTAATATTTGTCAATTGTTTATTGCAGGGAATGTGGTAACACTGTTACAGTGACTGTCCTGCGAAATACACCTGTAAGTACAATCTTTCGACTTTTTAAAGCAGAGCTTTCCAATGCTACTCATGGTCATCAGTTCGATTCCAGCCTCGGGCGACTGTCTGTGTGAAGTTTCCATATTAAATTACTAAATTGCCCGTTGTGTTCAGGGATGTGTGGGTTAAGTGCATTAGTCAGGGGAAATGTAGAGTTATATGGTAGGGGAATGTGTCTGGGTGGGATACTCTTCAGAGGGTCGGTATGGACCTGTTGGGCCAAATGACCTGTTTCTACACTGTCGGGATTCTATGGGTTTATTCACAACTCGGTTGCAGTCCAGGAGAGATCCACTCGACGTGATTCAGATTTATTCCCAAATACTTTAGTCTGGCATTTGCAATGGCTGTTTGAATGACATGCCTTAGATGGAGAGGCTAGACAGGATGGGCTTGTATCCCGTGGAGTTTTGAAGACATTTAGTGAAATAACTAACAGATATAACAAATCTATAGATGGGATGGATGCTGACATTTACAGTGAGCACTTGATCTTGGACACGGGAACAGGAGCAGGCTATTTGGCCTGTTCCTTCAGTCAGCTGTACCTCATCTCTGAGTATTCCAATAAAAATCTATCAAACTTCAATTGACCCTGTTTCCTTAGCATTAAGAGAACTAGATGTCTTGAATAAGCTTGCAGAAAGCCACCTGACTCTGAACGGGATGGTGCTTTATGTTCAATTAACATTTGATGGGGCTTGATGAGACTGTGCACTGCTCCAAGTTTGACACAAATTCAACCAGCTCACGTCAGAAGGGTTTGATTCATGCTTCAGTGGCCATTTGTCTTGTGTGATGTGTTATCAAGCTACATAATCAAAGAAGTTTCCAGGCTTCATGCAGGATACAAACGAAGATTTGATCATTAATCTCAGCATATCCTAAAGTGGAGCAGCACCCATCAACTAGACCACAGCTCTCTCTATCTAGTTAGAAGTACATGCTATTACGGGGATATTGGATGAGCTTCAGTGCAAGACTGAGGCAGCACTAGACTTTTAGAGTTGAATTATTAAACGAGATGCCATGTCCTCTTTCAGATGGATACAAAGGTCACGTGGCACAATAATGATTGGTTTATTGCAAAGGGAATTAACTGCAAGAGTAGGGAGATTATACATTAATTTTACAGGGCTTTGGGGGAGACCACATCTGGAGTACTGTATACAGTTTTGGTCACTGTACTTATGGAGGATGTTAACGCATCAGAGCAGTTCAGAGAAGGAATACCTGGAATAAGTGGATAGCTTAGATGGAGAGGCTAGATAGGATGGGCTTGAATCCCGTGGAAGTTTTGAAGAGTATAAGTGATTAACTAAAACATCTAAGATTCAAGGGGTCTTGACGGGTGAATGCTGAAAGAATTCAGGTTTCCTCTGTGAGAGAATCTGAGAA
>NC_083411.1:57526641-57673622 GCF_020745735.1 Hemiscyllium ocellatum
GAAACAGGGACTGAGTTGGATGATCATCCATGGTCATACTGAATGGGGACAGGCCATATGGGCTACTCCTACTCCCATTTTCTATGTTCTAGAAAATATAGGCCCAATTTGCTGAAATGCTTTTCATAAGGCAATCTTGCATTCCTGGGAACAAGTCTGCTGAACCTTTATCTCTCTCTGGCAATGATATCTTTCTTGAGTTAAGGATATCACTACTGCACAGAGTACTCCAGGTGGAGCCTAACCAATCCCATATACAACTGAAGCTAGACTTCACTAGTTTGTACTCAGATTTTTTCATGATAAAGGATAACATGCAATGGTTGCCTAACAGCTTGCTGCACTTATATATTAGCCTTCAGTGGCTTATTGACAAACTCACCTCATTTCCTTTACTTGTTTACATTTTCTAACTGCTTACCATCAAAGAAGTACGCTGTGCATCTGTTCCTTCCACCAAAGTGGATCACCTCAGTTTTTTCACATAATACCCCATCAGCCATGTTCTTGCTGATGCACTATGCCTGTCCAAGTCCTCCTGAAACTGCTTTATATTTTGCTTGTAGCAGACACCCCCACTTAGTTCTGCAAACTGAGAAACATTTCATTTTGTTCCCACATTCAAATCATTGATATGTGCTGTGAACAGCTGGAGCCCAAGTACTGAAGCTAACGGTGCCCCATCAATCACAGTCTGCGAATACTAGAATAACCTATCTATTCCTAATCAGATTTCTGCCTGTTAGCCAATCCTTAATTCATGCCAGAATATTACCTCCTATGCTATATTTTAATTTTACTATACATCTCCTGTGAAACCCTTATCAAAAGGCCTTCTGAAAATCCAGTTAACTATGTCCATCAACTTTCCTTTACCAAATTTCTTTCGGAACATGTTCTAAAATTCCAAGTTTGTCAAACATGATTTCACATTTTCAGATCCATGTGGACTGGGTCAAATATGCTTATTGTTCTCTAAGTGTCCACTTAATACATCATTTTAATAAATTCTGGCATCTTCTTTGTTACTGACGTCAGGCCAACAGGTGTGTACTTCCTGGTTTTATCTCTTGCTCCTTTCTTAGATAGTGGTATGACAATTACCTCCACCCAATCTGCAGGAATCATTCCAGAATCTACAGAATATTTGGCTTTTATTTCACTCCAAAGTCATTTCCTTGCAGATTGTTAACTGATTTGATTGTATCATGTGTGATCTGTACTGCAACTGTAGCTGAGATTTGAATCTCATGAACTGTGGCCATAGTGAGATGGAGACTGGTTTCTCTGTCACTGCTGTTGGTATTTTGAGAGCATGATGATTTTGCATATTGCTATGGCAATGTAATTCTGCCAATGCACAGAAGTGACGATCTGTTAAATACAATTCAATGAACTGTCATGGCTGTATCAGAGAGCACCATTTGCTGAGGTACATTACTTTGAAGTTGTGTTCAGGTATGTTGTGCTGCTTTTTCAGGCTATAAGGTGCAAAAAGTTGTTAAAGATTCTGATCACCTTAAATATTGATATGGTGTGTGAGTTGTGATTCCCTATATATTCATATCTTCATTGCAGTTAGGATTTCAAAGTAGTGACAAATGTATGATAGCTAAATCTGTGAAGGATTTTCTTAAAATGAAATCAAGTTCAAAAAGTCATTCTGAAACAGTGACCTAATCTAGTATTGCTCACAAAGCAAGTGGCTGCAAATCTATGTTATGATGTGGAGGTGCAAGTGTTGTACTAGGGTGGACAAAGTCAGAAGTTGCATGACACCAGGTTATAGTCCAACAGGTTTATTTGAAATCATAATCTTTCGGAGTGTTGCTCCTTCGTCAGACTTCACCTGTCAAAGGAGCAGTGCTCCAAACGCTTATGATTTCAAATAAACCTGTTGGACTTTAACCTGGTGTCATGTGACTTCTGACTAGATCCATGTTGTTAATTGATGGGAAATTGTTTATACTGTTTTGTTTACAACAGTTGGCTGAAAACAAAAGACTATTAGCTAGCTTCCAGTTCAGAGTGATCACAGGTTAATTTTGATTCAGAAAACCCAGAAATTAAAAGTTGTTATGGTAGATTGTAAGACAGCTAACTGAGGTAAAAAAGCAAGTTTTGTTTTATCTCCTTAAAGGAATATATGGAAAGTTCAGGAAATAAGTATCTCCAAGTACAAAAGTGATTAGTTTGTGAAACATCCAAACCGGGAGAGTTGGATTAGAATCTGCCGGTTGTGAGGAACTGTAAAAAATAAGCTGCTACACTGAAGCTCTGAAGTGTACCTAAAATTGTTGGCAAAATGGAACTTGCAAGGAGTTTGCATTCAAATGCTATCCCAACTTTGCTTTTCTTAAACATTGATAGGCCTATTGAATGTTTCTAGCATTTTCATTTTGTATGAGGAGCAAACCGCCATGTCTGAAGTTCCACCAATGTATTTAAACTCCATGATATGTTTGCATCAGTGTGACATTTTTTCCATTTCCAACACCAACCCATGTTCTTGTGAATTGAAGTTGTCAGTTTGTGGTGATGACACAGTAAGTCTGGACTGAGAGTTTCAGATTCATTTTATGTAGATCTTTCACAGCCAAGATACTTTCATCCCATCGGTTTAAATTGGATTTAAACCCATTTCAAAAAGGTTAGCAATTAGTGTCGAATCCACTCACTCTTTCACTAAAATCATTTTTACTTTGAGCACAGACTGGGAAAAAAAAGCAAACAACATCTGTATGAATTAAAGGTGCAATCAAGTAATATAGAATAAGCTGTTTAGCAAAGCATTTTGTCTATATTGCTTATATCAATTTTACTTTTTAATATATAATGTAAAGTTCAGTACCAGAAGGATGCAAGTGGAAATCACAGCTATGTGTAGACATATTACAAGACTATTGTTTACTTCAAGTACACAGTATATGGCCAAAGTGCAAAGATGACTATCAAAATGGTCCTCTGTGCATTTGCAAATGGGCCTAGTGTTGGCTTTTACTGGTGACAATGAATAAGATATAATGCACCAGTGCACGCGTGGTCAATATCACCCATGCAAGTACAGATACATTGTTATATGGAAGCATTTAAGACCATAAAACCATAAGACATGGGAGCAGAAATTAGGCCATTCAGCCCATTGAGTCTGCTCTATCTCAGTCTTAAATTTCTAGCGCTGAGTATGGAATGCATGTAAATTCTGATTTATCCACAGCCAATTCAGCTGCAGCTTTGGTATCTATCAAAGATTCTTTTGGATACAGTGAGGTTCACTGTATGTGAACAATATCCATTTAGTCACGAGATATTGTTGACCTGATTACGCAGGCTGTCATACTTCCCTCCATAATACAGGTACAGATTGACTAGTTGCATTTGCAAGATTGTAGCTGCATGGCCACCACTTCCTTGTTACTATCTGCAGCTGGTCTACTCTGCTAAACTGCTAAAGACTATGTTCCACACCGCACCAACCTGCAGTGTGAAAACATGGGCAGAACCATTTTTGTTGTGGATGTGATATTACTTCACTTTGTACTGACATGGTGCTGCAAACTTGAGTTGCTGCACATGTGTGGTTAGGTTGTTCATGAACATAACCTGATCTAAGGACAGAAATTTTCACTCCCTTGAGTTGACTGGGCAATTGCAAGGAAGTTGGGAAAATACAGCAAAATGAAAATAGTTTGATTCTTGGTGTCAAGATATTTCCCTTAATGCTTAAATGGGGAGTTTGGAAGCTCACTAATGCATGGATGTGATGACTTTAATGAATTTGCACACATTAGTTGATCTCATCTCCTTTCTATGAGGCTCTCAATCCTGTCCTTTCCCAAGAAACAAGATGATGCCAATTCCTGACACGAAAATCAAAGCATTTACTTGATGACAGAAGCTCACCATCAGCTTCTCCGGACTGTCAGACAATTCTGTCTTCACACGACTTTCCTGCAGACTCCAATGTCACTGTACTCTTCTACCCATCTTAGATTTAAGTCAGCAAAATCAAACCATCAGCCTCACCACAGCATCATGCTGTTTTCAGACCAACTCACAGTACCCTTCAGCCCTTCACGATTTCATTTTGGAGCTCAGGTTCAGGGACAGTAAGGACTGTGTATGTTTCTGCCAGATTGCTTTGTGCACAAGGACATGCACGCACCTCATGCATCTTCACACAAGAAACCTTGTCGCCCTTAGTTTAATTTCTTGATGCTAACTCATTTTGCATTGACTTGAATTTGTCACACTGTCTGGCTTGCATTTTTTTTAGCACAGTGGGAAAAGCATGCAGCTTATTATGATTCAGAGCACTGGTCGGTCAAAGGGGTAAGCATGGTGCTGTATGAAATCACACCAAGCCAATGTTACAACTACAGAACGTGCCAGCAGTTTACACCACAAACACACTGTATGTGCTTCAACCAAATGGCCATGTCTCAAAGTCCAAGGGCATCATACTTAGTGGGATGAAAGGGAACTGTGGCTTGTCAGGGGGAAAAACCACAGTCAGTCAAAGAGTATGGCCAATCTCAGTCCAGGAGGTTGATCAGAGCCAGTTAGGTCTTCGCTCCTACTGAAGTCCAGAGATCAGAGTCTTTGAAGTCCAACGATTGGACCATAGTCAATGCAGGGATTACATATCTGTCAGTCAGAATGATATGTAAACATCAGTCTGGGTTCTGGCCTATGTTCAGCTGTGGATGTAGTGCCAGATCACTCAAAGGTGGTTCCACGGCCAGTCCTGAGCGTTTGGGCTCCTCTGCAAATGAAGGGAAATTTCCCAAATTCCCTGTTGTATGTAATTTTTCATCTCAAAATTTCCAATGTTGGGTGACTTATACTTGTCAGCATCCCCCACTGGAGTCATTGTATTCAAAAACAGCACTCTGCTCCTTTCCTGCAGACTCTGAGTTTGGACCAGCTTTTCCTGCATGATAGTACGAGTTCACACCAACCCTCCTGAAATATTGTGAATGTAGATGAGGTAGTATAGTATAGCATCTATATGAGAGGTTTTCAGCAATAGATGTATCCAAGAGGAAATAATATTATGACAACAGTCAATGAGTGTAGGCTGAAAATCATGTTGTGATATATTCTTTTCCTCATCAGAGATGAAGCTTAAGAAATGACTGATGGAAGAATTACTAACACTAGAACTAAAAATATATGTCGGAGGGCTCAGCAGTGAGTAAAGGAGATGTACAATAGTTTTGCAGCTTTGTTCTTGTACTCATAATCCAAAATCATGGACTAATAATTTGAAGACTTGCATTGAAATTTCACTCTAACACTGTGAATTGAATTCAGTTAAATAAGTAAATTTGGAGAAAAAGCTTTTAGCAGAAATAGTACAAATGAAGCGATATGAAATTTGTAAAACCCAACTCAATCAGAGATACCCTTAAGGGAGATAACTTACCAGGTCTGGCCTATATGTGACCCAGACCCACAACACAGTGGTAGATTTGTAAGGGCCCTCTGAAATAGCTGAGCAAACCATTCCACTACTTTAAACCACTGCAGAATATAGGACAGATCCAGCAGAAATGGTAACACTGTAATACACTGTTGGGACAGTGTTTCTGGGAGTCCTAAGCCTTGAATCTAAACTCCATGAAGTCTCACGACATTAACTCATTATTGGGAAAGGAAACCTTCTCCTGATTACCGCCATACTCCTTCACATTGAAAACCATTTGGGTAACACTGGTGATAGCTAAGAATGGTCCCTGTAAACTGTATGGGTTTGCAGCTGCACAGAATATAGCACATAGCTAACAAACAATCCATGTACAATCAACATCCTTTTTTTGATGATTGCATATATGCTAGTTGTGCAATTATTCTAAACTGCTAATGCAGTGCAATAAATAGTCTACACACAGCAAAGATAATAGAGTCATTGGGTTCCACAACCTTCTGTCCAACTCGTCCATGCCGACCAGACATCCTAAGTTAATCTAGCATTGGCCAGCGTTTGACCCATATCACTTGAAAGCCTTCCTATTCATGTATCCATCCAGATGCCTTCTAAATGTTGTAATTGCGCCAGCCTCTGCCACTTCGTCTGGCAGCTCATTCCAAACATGCACCATCCTCTGCATGAAAAAGTTACTCTTTAGTCCCTTTTAAATTTTTCCCCTCTCACCTTAAACCTATGCCCTCTAGTTTTGTACTCTGCTACCCTGGAGAAAAGACCTTGGCTATTCATCCTATCTATGCCCCTCATGATTTTATAAACCCCTATAAGGTCAACCCCTCAGCCTCTGACACTCCAGGGAAAATAGCCCGAGCTTATTCAATCTCTCCCTATAGATCAAACACTCCAACCCGGGCAAAATCCTTGTACATCATTTCTGAACCCTTACAGGTTTCACATCATCTTTCCTATAGCAGGGAGACCAGAATCAAATGCAGTATTCTAGTAATGGCCATCCAATGACCTGTACAACCTCAGCATGACCTCCCAACTCCTACGCTCAATGCACTGATCAATAAAGGCAAACACACCCTAAATACCTTCTTTGAAATCCTGTTTCTACCTCTGACTCTACTTTAGAGGAACCCGCACTCCAAGGTCTCTTTGTTCATCAATATCTTGGCAAGTGCACAAAGTGTGATCTGGATGGAGATTTTGAATAACATCGAGGACAAAACAGCCCATCTGATCAGAACCTATCCATTACCTTAAACATTCAGTCCCTTCACTGAACTGGCTGAGTATGGAAGGATAAACATGTTTAATTGGACTTGCAGCAGTCATTGAGAAAATCAAAATAAAACAAAGAATTGTGAGTTATGGAAATCATAAGTTTCAACTCAAAACATTAACTCTGTTTGTCTCTTCACAGAAGCTGAAAATGGTTGCTGGTTAAAGCACAGCAGGTCAGGCAGCATCCAAGGAACAGGAAATTCGACGTTTCGGGCCAGAGCCCTTCATCAGGACAGGAAATTCGACGTTTCGGGCCAGAGCCCTTCATCAAGCTGTCAGACCAGATAAGTTTCTCCACCAATTTCTGTTTTTGTTGAGACAACCAATTTAAGGGAGAAATCTACTTTACTTTGTCTTTGCTGATCTATCTATCATGACACATCTGTTCATGATTGTATTGCACTGAATAGTCTGAGTAGAGACACAGTTCCCTTTTCACACCGAGGACATATTCCATTGTGTTGTGTCGCACTGTCATTGTGTTAAATCAGATTGATTCAGAACATTAAAGGTTAAATATGACTCTTCTTCAGAACAGAGCTGGGGAGCAATGACGCAAGCAGAACTATGGTCCACCACAGTTCCAACAGCAGAAGGTTTCACTTGGATACAGTTGTAAAGATTATAACTCACTCATTATGGTTCGATTCCACACAAAACTTGAGCTTCATCTGGACTTCTTCACCACTAAGAGGCATCATTCAAGTACGCAATAGAATACACTCACTTATCTACATGAGTGAAACTCCATAAAACTCAGGAAGCTCAATAACATCGAGGACAAAACAGCCCATCTGATCAGAACCACATCCATTACCTTAAACATTCAGTCCCTTCACGAACAGAATATCACGACTTCAGCATGTACCATCACCAAGTTGCACTGGAGCAGCACGTTAAGGTTTTTTTGACAGTACTTTCTAACCCTGTGTTTTCTACCATTTAAAAGAGAAAAGGCAGATGCACCACTACCTTCAAGTTATCTTCCAAGTTGCATGTCAATTTGACTCATCATTATGCCTACACCAAAATCCTTGAACTCCATGTCCAACAGTGCTTTGACTGTAACTAAGCTAAGTGGATAGTAGAATTCAAGATGGTGACTTATTATCTTCTCAAGCACAAAATATGGATCATGCCAGCATTACTCACATTCCACCCAGGAACAGATTTTGTTATTGAAATAACTATATTTATAACTCCCTAACAACAGAGAGGAAAATATAACAACATGCTCAGATCTTGCGTGTAGTACACTCCCTCTCTGTTTACAAAAATTGTGTTTAATGTAAATTGTGCATGTTCATAATTTCTTAGAATACTATATAACTAAACCAACAATCACTATAGCTGATAATTCAACAAGTTGGATTGCTTCATTGGTTTTATTGGAAAGAATATGTTTTCCCTTAACACCAGTATGTGTTTTTAAAAAGTGAGTTGGGCCAGAAATACTGAGAAGTGCAACATGTTTCTTCTTCCTTCCTAAATACCTTAATTAACCTATCTGTCTTCTTTCTCTTTCAGCCTGGGCATTCTGTTTCATTTCCATTAGCTCTCTCAACATCTCACACTGTCAGATATGAGTTTGACTTTGATGATCAACTCCACTTCATTGTTGGAACTGTGACATTGATTGATTTGCCTCAACCAAAGATGCTGGGTTACTGGTAATTTCTGTAAAACTAGCAAACTTTCAGCTCCGTTTTGAAGATAAATGCAACTTGGTGATGGGGCTACAAACTGCAGTGGGCTTTTAGACTACTTCTCTGTCAGACACTGGCAAGTCATTTCTGCATGACAAGTAATTCAGTGGCCAGAAATGTATCAGTCTTCATGGGCTGCATTGTGGCTCAGTGGTTAGCACTGCTGCTTCATAGTGTCAGGTGTCTGGGTTTGTTCTCTTTGTGTTTGTATGGGTTTTCTCCCACAGTCCAAAGATGTGCAGATTGCCCATAGTGTGCAGACTAGGTAGATTAGCCATTGGAAATGCAGAATGACAGGAATAGGGGTGGGATGATCTGTGGAGGGGTGATACAGCCTCCTTCCACGCTTTGGGGATTCTCTGATGAAATGTGGAAAGAAACCTACTTTTGCATGACTTTCAACATTTAATATTGTACAGATGAACACTAAAAATCAATGCACTATATTGAAGCCCTGCTTTCGCTGTGGATGGCATTTTGATTCTTTGAATTAAAATATGATCATAAGAGCTTGGTGGTCACTTAACAAAGTAAACATTTCACAAGCGTTTTTGGAAGTTAGAACATCATGTACAATTGGAATTACCTCTTTTCAAACTTGGGAGTAATTTTGCTAATTAACGACATTGACAAAATTGATTATTTGAAATTTGTTTTATAATTGTTTATTGACTAAACATAAATATATGAGTTTACGTGAAAACACAAATAACACAATTTTTTTACATCCTGTTTTCTTTACTTGTTAGAGTTATATTTGGTCTTTCAGCATCTTTGTCTGTTTTATAGTTCTTTACTGTCAAATAACAATAAATCAAATCAAATCAATGATGTATGTCTGATGTCATCACTTTAATATAAGAAACATAGCAGCTATTATGAATGCAAGACTTTAAAATGTCCCGTTAAATTTGAATGAAAACAAATGTCCTGAAGAGATGCTGGTAATTATTTTGAAAGCTGTCAGGATGTGATTTGATTGTCAGGACACATGGGCCCAGTTGGAAATCCATAACAAATCAAATGCTATTGATACAAAAGAGGGGTAATAGTCTAGATACAGACTCCTAGATTCAGGCATCAGATGGCAGTGAGAAATTAGGTTGGGAAAAGTTGAAGGCAAAGGCAGTTGTGATCGCCAAAGTGGAGATTTAGGAACCATGAATTTCCAAAGGGTACCTTGCTACTGGAAATGCTTGAAGACTGAGTGAAGCAATTTACAAAAAAACGTTGAAAGACCCTCTGCAATGTGGAAGGGAGAAAGAAGCAGCTGCTGGAAGGGATTGGATTTTATCTACAAGACTGCATTATATATTGAGGTTGCGGCATAACTTAAATATGGAATGGTTTTCAGCTGTCTTAATTAGCTAATAGTGTAAGAAACCTTACTTGAGTGTCCTAGTTGCTAACAAAATAATATTTAGTTGGTATTGATTTTAGTTTCTTACTGAAAATAATTTAAAATGTGAAATCTGATTGTGCAGTGATTTCTGTTGGTCATTGGGAAAAGGCTGAATATTATGCATTTTTTGGCTTATGCAAGTTGCCAGCGAGTTTGGTGGAACAATTCTCACTGTGATGCTGAGTGAGCTTTCTCACTGTAACTTGCGAAACTTGTCACTTCAATTGCCATTGGAATCCTCCTGGTGAGAATCATGTCCTGTCCCTGCCCTATCTCTATCTCAGTTCATGGAGAAAATCACCACTCAGCATTCCTTGAGGCTGCTGCATCTTTCAAACACTGTTCAGCAGGGTTAGGCATCAGGAGAGATGACAGAGAAGGGTTAGCTGACACCACAGTTCTCAGAGAGGCAGCTGGGGATTGTTGAGGATGGGGCAGTGGAGAGGAGTGGAGTCCACATCCCAGAAGAACGCCATCTCACCATGCCAGCCAGGTTGAAGATGGTCATTGGATCAATACTACTTCCAGGGTGAGAAGGTCAATGATCTTCTCTACTCCATCAGAGTGAGTGCTCTCTGCTACCTCAAACCTTTCAAAGCCACTGCATTCATCTCCCACCAATGCTCATGCTGTGGCACCCCTTCTGTTGTATACAACACTTACCCTCATTTGAAATCATTTCTCTCATCCTTTTATATCACTAATGTAACATGCCCTCGGCTCTGCTTCCTCGATCCCTTGGAACATCTCAATATTGTTCCCTCTCTTGTGCCTTACTTGTTTTCCCCCTTTATGCCTTTACAGGAGAAGATACCCCATAACACAGTGGACTGACATCATCCACTCTTGAGAAAAGCACTCCTGACCTTCCTGATGAAGGGCTTATGCCCGAAACATCGAATTTCCTGTTCCTTGGATGCTGCCTGACCTGCTGCGCTTTAACCAGCAACACATTTTCAGCTCTGAGCAGGAGAAGACAGGAACAGAGAAGACACGACTAACCAGTGGCTGCAATACCTTCCCCCTTTATCCCATACAGACGGAAACATTTCCCACAGAGAAGGGATCCCCATTGTCCCAAGATCATCATGGGAGCATGGAGGGACCATCTTCTGCACTACCTCCTGGACACTTCACTCCCCCTACTCCAGGATGATGACATAACACTGGGCTCGATGAGGTCACACATGTGCAACTCTGCCCCATGGTAAAGGAAGAAATGCCCAGGCCATTTATAGTAGGAGATCTGCCAGAGACCAGGCACTTGCTGAGCCCCTGGCAGGAGATGACCTTGTGGCCTGGGTGATGAGGGACCTTGTACATTTGTATTGGGAGGGTTGGCAGGCAGGCAATCAGGACTCAGGGGAAATGCAGAAACGCCAATGATTCACTGCTATCATTGCTCATTTTTCAAATTCATTTCATATTCAATAGTATGTAAATTCATAAACCTTTGCATTTCACCATTCATGTAGTTGTTCCTGTCTTTATCCTGGCTGTAGATAGTAAATAGTGCTCCGGAGTATCACTTTGCCATTAAGCAGGTGCAGTGGTTGCAGGTCTGTGATGATCATCAAGTACATTGTGGAAGCAGATCTAGCAATCTGTGTACATAATAGCAGCTCATTTCAGCATATTAGACCTCCTCCTCATCATTGCCCATATTTTGGCTGACTATATGGGTAGCAGTGCTTATTGCAGTGAGTTTCGGGAAGTACAACCCAGACAGTGAATGTTGTAGGAAAGTGCATTGGCATACTACATCCTTGCATGACCAGTATTTCATGTGTCGAAGGAGAATATTGTTCCCCAATGAAGGCCCAGTGAATGGTTAGAGTTCAGCTTCCTCCTTCATAAGTCCACTCACTTATCCTGCATATGGCAGCAGTTCTCCTCAGTATTACGTGCCATCCATTTGCATCATGATTAACATGACAGTGAGTGGTCCTCAGCATCAATACCAAAATGCTGTTGAGACCCCCAATATAAAGCTCTCCTCTCTAAATGCCATTCCCTTAACCCCCACAGGCTTCACACTTTTCCAAGTCATTATCCAAGCTCTGTCCATGGGATTAAAACTCGCGCCCACATCCCAGCCTACTCTTCACTCGACCCGTCCTCCTTAATTCCTGTGAATGGAGACAGCTGGCTGACTGTGGCCCACTCTCTTGAGCGACCAGACCTGGCAGCATGGGTCCTGGCCTACCCACATCTCTGGCTGTTTGACACACA
Source organism: Hemiscyllium ocellatum (assembly GCF_020745735.1). Taxonomy (NCBI): domain Eukaryota; kingdom Metazoa; phylum Chordata; class Chondrichthyes; order Orectolobiformes; family Hemiscylliidae; genus Hemiscyllium; species Hemiscyllium ocellatum. The sequence goes on from NC_083411.1 coordinate 57,538,703, forward strand.
TATCCCTCATCATGACAGTACTCTCCTACTGGACTGATCCCTATGGAGACAAAGGACTGACCCTATCCCTGGAGCACAGAGGCACGTGCCTCTGTGCAACACCACCCTGACCATGCACCAGTGTGTGACTAAACCCAGGGCTAGAATGGGAGGCTGCTCTTGACTATCTGTGCTGAGACCCCTGACTGACAAGTGTCCTCTTGGACCTCTCTGTGGACTACTCCCCCATGACTTTGTAGCATGCGCACTGCTTGCTACCATTTCAGTTTGTTTGGTGCGAACACTGAGGCCATGTAGTACAGGTTCCAATGTGATATGGCACACATCCTTGTTGGGCATATACCCTACATCATATCCATCTGCCTGATTGTCTGACTGTGCCAGCCAACCCCTGGCAGGGCAAGCAAAGTCTGCATACAGAGGACAGTTCAAATAGGCACCATGAAATACACACTGAGGGAACAAGGGAACAGCCCTGGTAGACAGCCTGGTAAAGCCCATGGAATGGGTTCCTTTGCCTGTGTGTTCCCTCTCCCCAATACAGCCATTCACTGCAAGTTGCTGGTGGGCACTTCTGGAACAATGTGGCCTTGCAGGGCACAGTACCAGTGTGTTGGAAGATGCCAGGATGGTGGCAATGCCTGCTTGAAAGTAACGTGCTTTTATCAGCAGTGGGACGGGTATGTGCAGCTGGTGATTGTGGATCCGGCTCTACTTTCTAGTTTGTCTGTGGCCAGCATGGATCTCCTGGAGAAAGCAGTTATATTGAACCGGCCAAGAGTCCATTCTGGTCTCCTTGTTGACTTTTTCTGACAGATAGTTTGTCTGGTAAGATCACAACTCGTGATAAGTTGATCTGTTAACCAGCCACTTAACTAACTATAGTGATCATCAGTTGGGTATTTGCTGCTGTCTAGCAAGAATATTTGAAAAAAGCAAACAAAGTGCAGTGAGGTGATCTCAACTGACAAGATTGGCTTTGCCGAAAATCCCAATTGACTGGACCGCTCAGCTTGCCATAAGCCACACCACATGGAGCTGGTCAAGTTTCACCCAATATTTATTTTTACAAAGTTTTGGTCTCTATGATGATCATAACCAATTTAAATTCTGAACAGCAAGGACCTGTAAATAATAATTAGATAACAACCAGTTAATTTAGGACACTACGGAGAACTCTGTTTTTAATAATGTAATGCAATCTTTTATGTCCACCAGATCAGGTTGATATAGCCTAGTTCAATGCCTCTTGTAATAAGTAACACATCATTAGGTACTCTGATCCTTCATTAACAGACTGAAATGTAAGCCTAAATCCCTGAAGGGTAACTTGGATCTACAATCCTCTGATTTAAACTCCAAAGTGCTACAGCTGAGTTATGTAAAGATATCCAAATGTTCTGTCTGGTAATGTTTAATGTACAAAGAAAAAGAATGGAGAATGAAGAAAAAATTTGAATGAAGATTGAACACAAAAATAATGCTTGAGTCTATTAAGTAAGTCAAGAACATTTTCTCCAAAAATAACTAACACAAATGCCTTTTCCATTTATCAAACAAAAGTATTTGCATTAACAATCACTGTTTAATTTATTTTCTTTATTGTCCTATAAGTTCTCTATTTTATCTTCTTTTATATTTATCATGTATAATATCATTTATCATATCCCTGTAAGACAATATCACTAGGAAACTTTGTTTATCAATTCTAACAAACCACTTAATCCTCAAAATAATCCTTGTATTCCTATTTGTGGTTCAAGGCCCTATATCACTTTGAGCCTTCACTATGTGTACTCTTTTAATAGAAACAACTTTCTCGCAGGCCATTCAGATCATACATGGGTAGGCTCTCTTTTGACACAACAATACATGAGTATGTGAACTCAGTGTCTTATATGTGATTGTGGCAAGTACTTTCACTGGTATGTCTGCACCTGAATGCCTGTTACTTTTTCCTTATTTTCTTTGAAGACTAATTGAAGACTAAGGTGTAATATTGCTCAGAAGTAACATTCACTTTGCTTGCATTGTTTGAAAGCCATGAGCAATTAATTGTATTTTAATAGTTGGATAACTTATCATTCTTGCATTTGATTTGCAAAAAACTCTCAAAATAAAATGTTTTGTTTGACTTTTTATTTAGAGCGAGTTCTTAGTTTCTCCCAATTCAAAACTTAGTAAATCTTGGGTGTATGCTATGGCACTTTCTATCCATGCAACATTCCCATTCCATTCCTGCCTTTAACTTTGATAGATCACATTTCAAATTTCTCGTGTGATTTGTTTTGTACTACTGCCTGTTAACTTTTTCCTCAGAACAATCTTTTTGACATTCTCCAAAATTGTTTGCGTTCTATTGTTTCCAACATTATATTTTACCCTCACAGATTTCTGGAATCTTTTATTCCATAAGTTATTTTGCCACATAAACAAATTCTGCCAGTTCATGAACTGCTTGTCCTTGTTGAAAGGTTTTAATTTAGTTACATCCTGACTGAAAATGGCAATTTCTTTTACAGTTCATGTGGGATAGTTCTACTTTCACCCCACTTGGGAAAAAGGGACAATTTGCACTTGAAATTTCATTGATTAGTTTACAGCTCTAGTTTCCATGAAAATGTGTGGGCATGATTACATACATCTGTAAACTAGTAGAAAATAATATAATTGTTACAATAAGATTGAATGACAAATGAGCAATGGAGACGAAAAGTTGCTGTCACCAACCTGGACTAATGGAGTAATTGTTCATTCTCTACTTTGGAGCAATTTGAGGCCTTTCAAGGGTCCATTGCATCATTCAGCCACTTACACAGTACAGGTTAAAGATATCGGAATGATAGAATGGAGGTGGGAACAAGGTCTCATTAATCATGTTGCACTTACAATCTCTTACTGCATTTGCATGATGTGTCACATGATGTGTGCATCAGAATAATATCCACTATGTCAAAGGCCCATGAACAGGCATCCAGGGTCCTTCCCTGTTGGAGTCCTCCATATCTCACTGTTGAGGATAATGCAAGCTGCTATTTATGTGTGATACAAATGCTAACATTACCAAGGAGCAGTCTTGTTTCTTGGATTCCCCACACCGGTTCAAACAATCACTATCACTGTGACTGTGGTGTAGTGAAGGAGCAGAAACATTGAGGAGATACAAATGCAATAGCAAGCTCAGGAACAGCAGTAACCTCCAGTGGCTGATGAACAGCCTCCATGTGAACAATTCACAGCAAAAGGTCCCGAAGCTGTAGAGGGGACTTGAGTATTTGGCTCCCCTGTCATCTCCTCCAGTGCAGCAAGGCACAGTGCCACTGTGAACGAAAATGCTCTGGCCCACCTTGTTAGAATTTGCTGGTTTGTGACCTACAACCTGAAGAAGTGAGTGGCCATCCTGTCCCAGAGGTCATCATCCTAAAGTTTTATGCAACTGGCTACTTTCAATTGTCCTCTGGGAATCTATGTGAGATCTCCCAATCCTCAGCCCACATATACTAAAGCCATGACTAATGTAATTTGTGCTACATCACACCATTTCACCTTGTTTCCTCAAGATGATGTCAGAGCTATAACCCACGCAGTAGGCTTTGCCAATGTAGCTGGCTTCATCTGGAGTAAAGGCACTATGGACATCATATTGAGAAAAAATTTGATAACATGACTAATATTATCAATAGAAAATGGTTCCATTTGTTTAATATACAAGTAATCTGTGATCATTGGTAACACATTTTAAAGCTGAAAATGTGTTGCTGGAAAAGCGCAGCAGGTCAGGCAGCATCCAAGGAACAGGAGATTCGACGTTTCGGGCATAAGCCCTTCTTCAGGAAGAAGGGCTTATGCCTGAAACGTCGAATCTCCTGTTCCTTGGATGCTGCCTGACCTGCTGCGCTTTTCCAGCAACATATTTTCAGCCCATCTCTGCAAAACAACTTCACATTTTTTGCAATATTCTCTTCCCTTCTGTAGAAGAATCCATTCAATTTTTAATCCAACCAATGAAGGAAATCATTCAATTAATTCCCATCTGTAAAATAATTCATTCTGTTTCATATATTATTCACAATGAAGTAGGAATTGATCCATGTATTCTCCTTATACTATAGTGTAATTCATTCACAGTTTACATCTTACACTTATCTATAGTGCTTTGTTTACATTTTTATTGAAATTTTACAAATGTGAATATTTACATTTTATTCATTTATCTGCAACTGTGGATAAAATCATTTACATTTTATATCTTGTTCCCACCCCTTTCCACCCTACAGTAGAGACCTGCATAACAATTAACTTAATTCTAACTGTAAGGCAGGTTTTTTTTGTAAGTTGTAAGAGACCCTCCTCTTGAAGTGTTGTCTGTGTCTTACTCAGTTGCAAGCTGCCGCTCCAATGCCTCTAACTGACCTCCCAGAATCGCAAACCTGCTGCCATCCTTAATTCGAAGTAGTCCCATCTCCAGATTAATTAAGAGTTCCCCATAGAAATAACAATGAATGACTGTTGTGACCTGTGGGGGCAGGTTCAGGACTTGAGCTTCATTACAGAGCTGTTTCCATTGCTAGTACAATTGCTGTGCCTGTGTACCTTTAAATCTTTGTGACCTATCAATATTGTATAGATTTCATCTATATGCCATCTGTGTAATAGCATTTACATTATCATAATTTTTTGTTTCACAACATGTAATGGTACTTAATCTTGTAAATTTCTTTGTTTGCTTCTCATATCCACTTTTGATGTGTCAAAGGGTACAATGTAGCTGTAGTATCTGAGCACTAGATGCTGCTGAGTCATCAGATTTTAGGTTCAATATTCCCCACTCCAGGGATTTGAGCTCATCATCGAGGCTGACACTTCACTGCAGCACTGAAAGGGTGCTAAACTGTCTGAGGTGCCATTTGTGACTTGAGACATTGAACTGATCTCTGTCTGCTGGCAGTAAAAGATGCAGAACCACTTTTCAAACAAGAATGGGGAGTACACCCAGTGTCTCAGTCAATGTTTACCTCTCAACCAACATCATAATTGTCCTTTTAAGTTATTGCTCCTGGTGGGATCTTTTTGTGCAGAAATTGGATGCTGCATTTCTCTGCACTTACGTGACTACATTTCCAAAGTAATTCATTCACTATAAACATTTTGGGACACGGTGAGTCATGCTGTATAAGTTCAAATATTTCTGTTCTTACCATCTTGGTATAAGAATATTTGTATTCCAATATTTGTGAGTTTAAAATGATAGTAATTGGGTGCCATTAGTGAATATGTAAACCATCTTGAACCTCAATGTTTGCATTTCAAGTCCTGCTGGCCTCCCAATCTCCTTGGGATATAAACTCTACTGTATCCAACAAATCCAGCTGAATTTTAACTCCTAAGAACTGTTAAATGGGAGCAGATGTTGGAGGTTTGGGATCGAGGGGGGAGTTGGGGAAGTGTCCTAGACTCGGCCATTTTCACCTCCTTCCACAATAACCTTCCCTCCATCTTAATGTCAGGAGTAGGGATGTTCACCCATGATTGCACGGTTCAGTTCCATTCATAATTCTTCTGGTGAACAAAACAGTCCGGACTCATTTGAGGCAAATGCTATGAATGTGTCTCTTTAAAAGAGAGTAATTGAATTGAATTGAATTTAAGTTATTGTCACGTGTACCGAGGCACAGTAAAAAGCTTTGTCTTGCGAGCAATACAGGCAGATCACAGAGTTAAGTAGCATAGATAAGTAAATAATAGGTAAACAGCAGCAAAAACAAAAATACAGATACAGGTGAATGTCAAGAGTTTGTGAGTCCATTCAGTATTCTAACAACAGTAGGATAGAAACTGTTCCAAAACTGGCTGGTGCATTTGTTCAGGCTTCTGTACCTTCTCCCCGATGGCAGAGATTGTAGAAAAACATTGCCAGGTTGGGATGGATCTTTGAGAATGCTGCTGGCCTTTCCTTGACAGTGGGCCTGGTAGATGGATTCTATAGATGGGAGGTTGGCCTTTGTGAGTGTCCGGGCTCAGTTCACCACTCTCTGTAACCGTCTCTGATCTTGAATGGTACAGCTACCAGACCAGATAGTGATACATCCAGACAGATTGCTTTTGATGGTGATCCTATAAAAGGATGAGTAATATCCCGCCGAAAGTCAATAATGAGTTCCTTGGTTTTGCCGACATTGAGAGCTAGGTTGTTCTCAGTGCATCATTTTTCCAGGTCTTCCACTTCCCGTCTGTAGTCGGTTTCGTCACCATCTGAGATTTGACCGACTATGATGGTGTCATCAGCGAACTTGTAAATGGCATTAGTCTGGTATTTGGCGATGCAGTCATGGTTATACAGTGAATATAGTAGGGGGCTGAGTACGTGCCCCTGGGGGGCTCCAGTGTTGAGTGTTAGTGAGGATGAAATATTGCCCCCAGTCTTCACTGATTGTGGCCTGTGGGTCAGGAAATTGAGGATCCAGTTGCAGAGAGTGGGGCTTAGTCCAAATCAGTAAGTTTAGTAATCGAGGGGATAATAGTGTTGAAGGCTGAACTGTCGTCAATGAGTAGGATTCTTACATAGCAGTTCTTGGTGTCAAGATGTTCTAGGGAGGAGTGAAGGGCAAGTGATATGGCATCTGACATGGATCTGTTGGTCCAATAAGCAAATTGGAGTGGATCAAGAGTAGTGGGGAGGCTGGAGTTGATTAATGCCATGACCAGCCTTTCAAAGCACTTCATGACCACCGAAGTTAGGGCCACTGGGTGGTGGTCATTGAGACATACTGCATGAGCCTTCTTAGACACAGGGGTGATGTTGGCCCTCTTGAAACAGGCAGGGACAGTGGCCTGCTGCAGGGAGAGGTTGAAGATGTCCGAGAAGACCTCTGCCAGTTGATCTGCACATGAGTGCACGTTCTGGTACTCTGTCTGGTCCCATCACTTTCCTTGGATTCACGTGAAGGAAAACTGATCTGACCTCTGATGCAGTGACTGTCGTCAGGACTTGTCATATTAGGTGTTACCTCTCTGCTGAAATTCTGCTCAAAGCGAGGATAGAAGGTGTTGAGATGATCTGGGAGGGATGTATCATTGTCAGCTATCTTGCACTGACTCTTTTTAGAACTTGTGATGTCATTCAGTCCTTGCCATAGTCTCCAGGTGTCAGTCTGGGTCTCTAGTTTGGATCGGTATTGGTCCTGTCTTAATAGCTCTGCGGAAGTCATACTTGAATTCCTTATATTTGAGTGGGTCTCCTGATCTGAAGGCCTCACACCTGGTTTTTATCAGGTTCTGTATGTCCTGATTCATCCTGGGTTTCCTGTTGGGGAACACCCGGATTGACATCCTCAGTTGTGTTCATGAGATGTCTCCTTTAACCTGAGGTGTGACAAAAAGTCCCGAGTAGGGATAGTGGTGATTATATTTAACGTCAATCCAGAGACAAGCCCATGTGATCTTTTGCTGTGCCCCAAATGTCTACAAGATGGATACAGTATCAAGAACAAATCCACAATCTTCTCAACTTTCTATCAATCTCTCCTGGGTTCACCAGGATCCCTGAAATGGGTGGATTATCTTACAAACCATAGTTAAACAGGTTGGTACTCTACTCCCAGGAGTTTAAAAGAATGAGAGGTGATCTCATTGAAACATTTTAGATTTTTAATGGACTTGTCAGGGTAAATGCAGAGAGGATGTTTCCCCTCACAGGAACACCTAGGGGCAAAGGGCATAGTCTCAGAATTAAAGGCACCAATTTAAGACTGATGTAAGGAGTAATTTCTTCTTTCAGGGGTTTGTGAGTCTTTGGAACTTCTTGCACAGTGAGCTATTTGGAGCAGAGTCCTTCTGTGTACTTAAGGCTGAGACAGCTAGATTCTTGCTCAGTTGGGGAATCAAGGGTTACGGGAAAAGAGCTGGAAAGTGGAACATGAAGAATGTCAGATAAGACATGATCCTATTGAATGGCAGAGCAGGCTTGAGACTGTAAGAGCAGAGATGAGACTCTATGAGGCTCTGGTCAGACTGTGTTTGGAATATTAGGAGCGGTTTTGAGCCTCATATCTCAGGAAGAATATGCTGGCATTGGAGGGGGAGCCAGAGGTTGTTTACAAGAATGATCCCAGGGACAAAGGCTTGTTGTGTGGTGAGTGGTTGAGGACTCTGGGCCTGTACTTGATGGAATTTAGAAGAATGAGGGGGGATCTGATTGAAATTTACAGAGTACTGAGAGGCCTGGATAAAGTGGATGTGGAGAAGATGCTTCCACCAGTAGGAGAGACGAAGACCTGAGGGCACAGTTTCAGAGTGAAAGGATGACCCTTTAGAACTGAGATGAAGAGGAATTTCTTCAGCCAGAGAGTGGTGAATCTGGGGAACTCATTGCTACAGAAGACTGTGGAAGCTAAACCATTGTGTGTCTTTAAGAAAGAGATAGATAGTTTCATGATTGGGAAGGAGATCATGGATTCTGGGGAGAAGGCAGGAGAATGGGGTTGAGAAATATATCAGCCATGATTGAGTGGCAGTGCAGACTCAATGGGCTGAATTACCTAAATCTGCTCCTGTATCTTACAGTCTTCTGGTCACCACTCCCTGCTGTATCAAGTTGCAACTTCTAGTGGAAAAAGAAACCCAAATCAAAACCCAAATTAAAAATGCAATGATAATCTTCACACCTTGGCACCGTAAAGGGGCTGGAAGAGAAAGGCAAGGTTGATACTGCGGTGTCGAGGCGTTGGTAGGAATCAATTTTTCTGTTTGAAGTGAGGGAGTAGAACTGTTGAGACTTTTGGAGCAATAGGGAAGGGAGGCAAGCAGCATTGAGTGGACCTTGCTGGTGGATCGTGTAGATTGACTGAGGGGAATGACATTTAAAGAACGTTAGAAGATGCAATTTGACGTGATAGGGGGCAGTGAGCTCAATAGAAAGCCCTGAATCATGTGGGACTTGTTCTTGTAGGCTTATCTATCCACCTGATGTTTGATGCATGATGAAAGGAGCTGTAAGACGGACCTTGATTCCATTGTTTAGATACTCATCACGAGTTGCCCACAGGCCCACTATCAATGAGGGAAGCTGATGCTGCTGGCCCAGTCAAAGAGCTTAATAATCTCAATGAGAGAGAGAGAGAGGTGGGTGCTGCTGAGGTACAAGACCTTGGGAGCTCAGCCAGGGAAGTTTGAAAAAATAGATAAAATCAGGAGCTGAGAGTTGGAGGTGCAACCCTTGCAAGACGATCATTGCAGCTGCTGGAACTGCTTGCAGCTCCCTCCCTGAGCTATCAGTCCTGAACGTTGAGCTGTTGTTGAGATGCTGCCACCATTTAACTGGCTTTCCCCCTGCATCGGGGGCGATTGCCTCACCACCAGCAAAATGACCCCTAATTGGGGCTTCAATTATGTTTTTGCAACCAAACATCCACTCCCTCCATCACTGACAACAGTGTGTACTATCTTCATTATGCACTGCAGCAATTCACCGACGATCCTCAGACAGCACCTTCCAATCCTACGACCATTTCCACTCAGAAGGACAAGAGCAGCAGATACATGGGAATACCATTGACTAAGTCCCCCTCCAAGCCACTCACCATCCTGACTGGAAATATATCGCCGTTCCTTCACTATGCTGGGTCAGAATCCTGAAATTCCCTCCGTGAGGGTATTGTGGGTCTACCCACAGCACATGGACTGCAACGGTTCAAGAAGATATCTTCCTGCCCACCTTGTCAAGGGCAACTAGGGACAGGCAATAAATGTTAGCCAGCCAGTGACATCCATGTCCCAGAAATGAATAAAAAAAGCCCGTTCCCCCCCCCCCCCCCCCCCCCCCGGTGGACAGTCTCTGCATCCGTTCCCTCCACTGGGAAAAAGCCCTTTTGAAATGACTACCTGACTACTCAGACCCCTAGGAATCTTAGTGGCCCACAAACCGGTAAACACTTTTCACCAACTCCTCACAAAAGTTAAAGACCCGACACCCCCATTCAACAGGATGAACATAATCTACAAAGATACCCTGCAAGGCCTGTGAAAAACAGTACATAGGACAAACAGGAAGAAAAGTTGACCATATGAATGCATGAGCATCAACTCCCCACTGCCAGACTGAACCAGTACTCTGATTTCCACCCACACGGACAACGAAGGACACAAATTCAACTGGGACAATGTAACCATCCCAGCACAGGCAAAATAGAGACACATGAGAGAATTCCTTAAAGCCTGTCACTCCAGCTGGAACTCAATCAATAAACATATTGAACAGGATCTGATATACAAACCATTCAGATACAGAACTGGAAGTACCAAAAAGCAGAGACACACAAGTACCAGGCAGGACAGACCGACAGCACTTTATCGAAGACACACTGATGATGTCACCTAGCAAGGTGACAAAACGTCTGCAGAAAACCACACCAGTTCAGCGAATGAATCTATGACCAAATCCATAACCCTACGAATCTTTTCAAAAACCCGAAGCCCTTTTGGCCGTATCACATCAAACAGCCAATCACACATGGCCACTCATCATTTCACCAGCTCTTCTACCTCCTGGTCCACCTCCGGGAGGTTTATAAAATCCTGGTTTCTATTCTCAGAACCTGCCTCAGCAAATTAACATGGATATTACATTTACAACATAGCCTTTACCTTGCTGATTTCTCTCAATTATGGCATTACATGCCGTGTACTGTAAAGCAAGTCAACGTTGAATTTATAAAACTACATTTTGTCACCAAAAGCATTATCGTTTTTGTAAATAAAATCTCACAAACAAAACAGAATGACCCTTTTCAGAAGCACAAAGCACTTTCAGTTGTTGAGAGTTTTGATTTTCCCTTGTCTATAATATAACAAAGAGCCACAATTGCTACATCGTTAAAAGCCTTTATGAATTATTTATCTGCACGAGATCATGTCAATCACCTTGTCTGGAAGTACCGGTTTTCTGATAGCCTGAAGTCAGATTAAATTTAATGTAACATAAATACCCTACTCCTTTCAGCTGCATCTTTGTTCCAATCCAGACTGTTTCATGAAAAATTGTTGCACAATTAAAGAAGTAATTTTCACCCACAGATCATCAGCTCACATCTCTGTACAATTGAGAGAATACTGTAGCTTAGACATTGGACAGTAGTCCTGTAGGCTCGAAGTCAGGCCTCCTGACCTTTGTCTGATGTACATTCCTTTTGAAATAGAAATACTAAATAGTAAAATGTACTCTTAAATCCCATTGCAGGATGATTAAGAGAAGGGGACTGTTCCACAAACATAGCTCAGGTATTTTCAAAGAACTGATTGGGGGTGGTCACAATGTACGAAACATTTGAAAGGTTAGATACAGTTCATACTTATACTGTCTAGCTTCTTAATATGGGCATCATGATAGTCTGACTGGCTCTCACTCAGAGCTGAAGCATCTTTAATACCCGATTCCAGTCGCTGACCAGAGTTGACAGTGAGATGTTCCAGTCTGCTCCCAGTGTTCTGGTCTGGCGGTGTTTGTGTGTGTGTTTGTGTTGGGGTAGTGTGGTTATAGTGTGGTCATCAGGAAGGGCTTTTGCCCGAAAAGTCGATTTCGCTGCACTTTGGATGCTGCCTGAACTGCTGTGCTCTTCCAGCACCACTAATCCAGAATCTGGTTTCCAGCATCTGCAGTCATTGTTTTTACCTCGTAATGTGGTTACAGGGAGAGGGCTGGAGATAGGGCACAGTGTAGAGGGCTCGCTCCTTCCACCTCCTGTGGTGACCTGGCTAAGTCCCCTGTTTATAATTCACAATTTTAATAAGTGGTAGAGCAGGCCATCCCTGCTGTTTCCCCTGACCTGCAGAGGGGTGTTGCTATGGTAACCTCTGTTAGGCCATCCAGTTGGGGTCTGCATGGAACACTTCAGTGCACGGAATCTTGTTGCCCACCAATTAAACAAAAACATTCTAATCAGATTCAAACCCAGCAAGGAGACTTCCTCTGCGTTTGTTTAAAAAATCTCGCTGATTTGAACTGATCTGTTGCTTTTTTACAAACTTTTTGTCAAGTACATCCTTTGAACATCCTGTACTTTCCAATACAGTGAAGTCGGGCTAAATTCTCCGATTTCTCCTTAAAGTGTGACGGCCAGTGAGTTTCACAGTGGCCCACAATCAATTTTCTAACACCGTCTTCTACGTTTCTCCTCACTAATTATAATCCTGAGATGATGGCTGCATTTCTCATGAAATCGTGTTTCCTGTGCTCCAGGTAAGATCTTCTCCTGGTTTCCTTGTACCACCCACCCCTGCCCCAAAAGCCCAGCTGCCACTACTTCAGACTCTCCCAATCAGCATTGATCTCTCAGACCTGCAGGGGCTCGATCTGGAAACGGTCTCAAGGGGAAAGACAAGCTCCTTCCAGGACAGAGATCTGAAGGTGCTGCTGGGCTGTCTGGTGGAGAGGATGGGAATCCTTATCCTTGCTCACCTCCCCCATCCCCCAAAGGGGAACACCATAACAAAGACAACCAACCTTGGCATAAAGAGCAATGTGGGTCAGTGCTGTGTACAGAGTGAAAAGATTTTCTGCACTCTGCAAGATCAAGTACCACCATCTTCTCTCTGTTACCTCTTACTCAGGATACGGCACATGCCTTTGCCAAGGCTCATGAACTACTTGCATGCATCGTGTTCCACCCAAGGGCTCACAGCATCACATCCTCCCAAACTGCTAACCCTTTCTGCATTTCCAGCTTACTCACTGGGAACACCTGATGACTTCTTGTTACAATGCTGTGGCTTTAGGAAGTGTGTTTTGTCCTGGTTACAATTAAGCAAAGTTTTAAGGCAGAGGTGCCGAATTGGCTAGTGAGAGCCTAGAAAGTAAACAACTTGGGAGGCCTTGTTTTTATTTAAAGTTGGAATAATAGGTGCAGCCTGGATGGGTGTGGCCAGCTCTCACAAATCAGGATTTCTAGTTTTTAGTTTTTTTAGTTTTGAAATTCAGCATCGGTTGCTATTGTGATGTTGAAAAAGTGGAACCTATTTTCCCCATCTCTTGATTATAGCCAAAAGCTAGCAGTTCTCTTCGTAGGTTGTTGGATTACATGTGAGACAAAATCTGTTTTCGAATTTGCCTTTTTGCCAAAAGGAGTGTTTATGGAATACTACTATATTGAAACAGTTAATTAGTAATAATTGTTGTATCTATTGTTCTGTTAAGTTTTCCAGTCGAGTTAATTTATTCTAAGTTCTTCTTTCTTTTGTTGTATTTTAACTATAGCATTTGAATACATTACGTTTTGTTTAATAGCAAGTAGTTTGACTAGAAAATAGTTTCTGGAACATGGCACTTTACATCTGTCTTTAAAATAAGAAAAAATTAGGGCCTAGTCTACCTTCTTAAAATATTTTGAGAGGGTCTGGTCCATAACACTCTCCTGCTCATCATCACCTCCTTCCGCTCATGTGTCCCTCTCTGTCATACTGAGTCTCTCCCTTTGTCTCATTGCGAAGGAAAGCTGGCCCACACCCTCACAGATTGATCCCTCAACTGACCTACCTGTAATCACTACACTACATCACTTGAACTGACTGTGACCATCCCCATATAGTGTGATTGAATGACTGTGGTGGATCCTCTAACGTTCACACATCACCACTTACTCAAAGCACACGAATTGTATTTGGTGTGTAAGCAGCTGGCAGTCTGAGTGATGATAGTCTCTGACATTCTGTAACCTGGTGCTAAAGTTAATGAGCGTCAATCCGCCATGTCAGCATCGATGTGTGAAGTGCATTGGGTGATGGCAGGATGGGTCTTCACCAAGCTATAATTGTCAGGAACTGGCTCTGACCTTTCTGTTGGGAATTTTCACTGTCTACGTTTCGTGGTAGAGGAGAGATGTTTTGGAAAAGCGATGTAAGTCGGTCAAATTGGGCTTTTAATGAACTGCAAATGCACTGAAATAAGGTCGTCACCTCTTTGAACTCACCTTTCTAAGCTCAGGGCAAGTCAAGACCTTCTTTTGCAATGATGCAAATCTATACTTTTTTCTTTCTCACCTTATTTTGTCACCACACTTGTCATTACTCTCATGACATCAGGGTGGGAGAATTCACTCAAAATTTGAAAATTAAACCTAAGCCTTTCAAATTCACAACTGTCCCAGAAGATGGCATTCCAAGGTAATGTCTGGGACTGTAATTTTCAAAGTTTCCCAGCACTGGATCAAAATCCCATGGCCATTTGATGTCTAACCCAATAATTCAGATCTCTGAATCATTTATAGAGTCAGGGCAACACGAAAAGAGTATTAAATCCAATTCATCCATGAGGACCAGATAACTTAATTTAGTCCCATTTGCCAGCACTTAGCCCATATCCCTCTAAACCCTTCCTGTTCATATACCCATCCAGATGCTTTTTCACTGTTGTAATTATGCCAATGTCCACCACTTCCTCTGACAGCTCATTCCATGCACACACCACCCTTTGTGTGAAAAAGTTGCCACTTAGGACTCTTTTAAATCTTTCCCTTTTCATCTTAAACCTCTGCCCTCTAGTTTTGGACTCCCCCACCCCATGGAAAAGTCCTTATCTATTTACCCTCACGATTTTATAAATCTCTGTAAGGTCACCCCTCAGCCTCCAGGGAAAACAGCCAATCTTGTGGCAGTGACTCTGTTGTCATTGTGTATCCCTCCTCCACATTCGTGTTTTGCTCCTTGATTTGTTCCATTCTGACTTAATTTGCCTAACACCATTACCCCCTTTGTTATTGTCCAGTCTTCAATCTCAGCACAGACCATCCCATGTTTTTTTCTTTCCACTCTCTACCCTTGCATTTGCTTAAAACCTGGTACATCCCTAAGGCTAGGATTTAATGTGGTGAGTACTAAGTGTGGGCATAGGTGACTTCAAGGGGCATTAACCTACTTAGGCTCTCTTTATCACCCCAGCATGAAAGTTCATTGGATTGAGCATCAATTTGGTACTTAAGGGCTTCTCCTTTGTCCAATCAGGAGCCTGCTCACTGAATCCTTGCCCTGTCCACCACCCACCCAGAGGTAACTGCTCAATCAGAAATTTGTAGGCTCAGGGTTGGAAGCACAAGTGGCACACCATGACCAGCTTCACCAGTGGGTAAGAAAGTGGGTATTTTGGGGACACTATTGGGGATGGGGTGAGTAACCCTCCCTGTCCCAATTAGCCCCAGATTCAGGCAAGTGGAGCTTCCCTGTGAAGAAAACACGCCCTGTTCCCACCAGCTGGGAGAGAGGGTATTCAGCCCAATGAGTGGCTTAGGCCCTTGGAATCAAGGGTTATGGAGATAAGGCAGGAAGTGGATACTGATTAGGAATGATCAGCCATGATCATATTGAATGGCGGTGCAGGCTCGAAGGGCTGAATGGCCTACTCCTGCACCTATTGTCTATTGTCTATTAGCTGGTGATTCAAAAGCTTCACTTGTTGGCGGGCTGAGGATGCCCACCATGGATTTTCCTGCCCGGAGTGGAGGTGGTGAGAAAGGGACTGAGTACACCTCTGGGTGAACTCAACCAAATATTTGCCCTTTCCTCACCATCTCCAGGGAGGGGAAATTGCACCCTGACTTTACCCACTTCTGATGAAGGCATATTGGAGCCTGAGCAGACCATTCAGCCCCTTGAGCCTGTTCCGCCATTCTAGACCATGGACTGATCAATCACCTCAACGGGCGTGTCAGTGACTCACTAACCTGAAAGTTTCTCCACAGATGCTGCCGAACTTGCTGAAAATTTCCTGGTTTTATTCACTAACTACATTTTGATCTCATCCTAGCCAATTTGCTGCAGTTTGGACAGAGCAGAGGTTCTGTGACTCATAGCCTCTGTCTTTGATTCTATTAACTCACCAAGAATCTTCTGATCCTTTGACATTCTCGAAACAGCTTGCTGGAATTTTTCACCCTGGTTTTGGCAGGTTCCTAGAGAATGGGTGTGTCAGTTTTGAGGTGGATACAGAGAAGCAGAGGAAATCCCTTTTACAATGACCTCTCTCTCAGAAAGCCAATGCGATGGGGAGAGACTACGAGTGAGAATTTTGCAGGAACCTGACCGAGTCCAGGCTGGGGGTGGGGGATGGGGGATTGAAGGGGTGTGGTGAGGATGGGTGAGAGGTGGATTAAATAATATGGAAAATAATAAGATTCTGACAATGATTGACAAATGTGACCCTTGCTTTGTTTGTGATTGAAGTAATCAAGGTCCAGCCGATGGAGCAGCTGCTAACACAAACCAGCCGAGCAGCCCTTTGAAGGTCACAGTGAAGATTATCAAAGATCCACTCCTGGACTACGGTTTTATGGTCTCAGAAGATTCACCAGTATGTGTGAAGTCTGTCACTGCAGGTAAATACCTGGGAATGGGAGGTTCCAATGTGGGCAGCACGGCAGCACAGCAGTTAGCACTGCTGCCTCACAGCGCCAGAGACACAGGTTCAATTCCCGCGTCAGGCGACTGTCTGTGTGGAGTTTGTACATTCTCCCCGTGTCTGCGTGGGTTTCCTCCGGGTGCTCCGGTTTCCTCCCACAGTCCATAAATGTGCAGGTTAAGTAAATTGGCCATGCTAAACTGCCTGTAGTGTTAGGTGAAGGGGTAAATGTAGGGGAATGGGTCTGGGTGGGTTGCGCTTCGGCGGGCCGGTGTGGACTTGTTGGGCCGGAGGGCCTGTTTCCACACTGTAAGTAATCTAATCGAACTGAGGGAAGGCCTGAAGTGTTTTCAAGAGGGGCTGAGGGTCTGATAGGGCCAGGGCTTTTAACTGATACAGTCCATCTCAACACCTCCAGCATTAACTCTGAACTCTTCTCAATCTTTGTCAGTTTTGCCATGGTGACAATACTTCAAGTGGAATTTTCTCTTCCCTGAAGATGGTCAGAAGGTGATATAATGGGCTTGGCCCCTCACCCTCTTCCTGCCACCTCGGTAATTAATTAAAATGATCCATAGACGGCCTTCTTGACTTCCACCAAAATGGTCAGTTAAGGGCCTTAACCCGTCATCTTCCAAATTATCTGCCCCCTGGTGGACAAAGCTGCCTAGTTTCCAAACTGAGAAACCATGACAACTTGCAAACTAGGTTAAGGAATAGAGCCTGCATTTTATCCAACTAGTGACAATGGAGGCAGGGATGGGGGCAAGGGAATGGCCTCAAATCCGCACCCCTATCCAAGCCTCCAACTCCTCCTGAGACCCCTTCCTCAAGAACCCACCCCACAATAAGATCATAAAAGTGGCTTATCATCTCATTGCTGGATTTTTTCCAAAGGGTAAGACACGACCAGTGGACGTTAGGACCCAGAGGTTCTCTCCTCACGTATTTAAAAAAGTTCATAGAGATTTGTAGGGCCTTTACTACTGTCTCTGATCAGCTGAAAATTAGCTACATCTTCAGCCACTCTGTCCTTAATGATAGGCCTAGATATTTGCCAATGCAAGATGTGAGGTTAATTGGGCTATAATTCACCAGGCTTCTGAATTTAATTTAATTTAATTTATTGTCTCGTGTACCGAGGCACAGAGGAAAGCTTTGTCTTGCGAGCAATACAGGCAGATCACCGAGTTCAGTAGCATAGATAAGTGAACAATAGGTAAACAGCAGCAAAAACAAAAATACAGGTACAGGCGAATGTTAAGAGTTTGTGAGTCCATTCAGTATTCTAAGAACAGTAGGGTAGAAACTGTTTCGAAACTGGCTGGTGCGTGTGTTCAGGCTTCTGTACCTCCTCCCCGATGGTAGAGGTTGTAGAAAAACATTGAAGGGTGGGATGGATCTTTGAGAATGCTGGCGGCCTTTCCTTGACAGCGGTCCTGGTAGATGGATTCTATAGATAGGAGGTTGGCCTTTATGATTGTCCGGGCCGAGTTCACCATGGTGACGCATCATGGGTATACAGTGAGTATAGTAGGGGGATGAGTGCACAACCCTAGGGGCTCCAGCATTGAGCGTTAGTGAGGATGAAATATTGTCCCCAGTCTTCACTGATTGTGCCCTGTGGGTCAGGAAACTGAGGATCCAGTTGCAGAGAGTGGCTCTTAGTCTGAAATAACTAAGTTTAGTAATCAGTCTCGAGAGGATAATAGTGTTGAAAGCTGAACTGTAGTCAATGAGTAGGATTCTCATGTAGCAGTTCTTGGTGTCAAGATGTTCTAGGGCGGAGTGAAGGGCAAGTGATATGGCATCTGACATGGATCTGTTGGTCTGATTGGAAAATTGGAGTGGGTCAAGAGCAGTGGGGAGGCTGGAGTTGATTAATGCCATGACCAGCCTTTCAAAGCATTTCATGACCATTGAAGTTCGGGCCACTGGGCGGTAGTCACTGAGACATGCAGCATGAGCCTTCTTAGACACAGAGATAATGTTGGCCCTCTTGAAACAGGCAGGGACAGTGGCCTGCTGCAGGGAGAGGTTGAAGGTGTCTGAGAAGACCTCTGCCAGTTGATCTGCGCATGCTCTGAGTGCACGGCCTGGTACTCTGTTTGGTACCATCACTTTCCTTGGATTCACACGAAGGAAAACTGATCTGACCTCTGATGCAGTTCTTCTCCCTTTCTCAACTGTTGGAGTGACATGAGTAATTTTTTCAGTCTATGGGACCAGTTCCTCAGCTTTGATAGGTTACAGTCAGGGCATATGCATTGTCTGCACCAATTCTCCTTTAAAACTCTGGCATGGAATCTTCTGCTCTGGGTGATTTGTCACACTTTCATGCCTTTAACTTGTTCATTATTTTCATAGAATCATCATTGAATCCCTACAGTGCAGATAGAGGCTATTCGGCCCATTGAGTCTGCACTAACCGTTTGAACAGCATCTCACCCAATCTCCTTAACTCCACATTTACCACAGTTAACCCACCTAGCCTACACACTATGGGGCAATTTAGCACGGCCAATCCACCCAACCTGCACATCTTTGGACTGGCAGGAAACCGGAGCACCTGAAGGAAACCCACATAGATATGGAGGGGGAAGGTAGAAGCTCCACACAGGCAGATTTGCTTTGGTTATTTTGGTGAGCTCCTGTCCTTGGTCCAATATCAATTTCCTTATGATCTCTAGCATGCTGGTCCTCGGGTTCTACGCTGTGATTATTCAACACACACAAGAATCCTTAGTTCCTTGACATTATCTGTGTTCCCTAGTTCTTTATAAGAAAGTCACAAACAGGTACAATCCACCTCTCTCTCTCTCTCTCTCTCCACAATCTGAGAAATGCATCATTCCCTTTTCATTGAGATGAGACAAGCTTCAGGCAGCAAGATGTGCAGTTGTAAAAAAAAGTATGAATAATTATCTTTTTTTTAACCTTTGCATATGCTAATAGCTTCCCATGTACTTTCAGTTTTTTCTCCTCTTTCTGTGAGGGACAACTAATGCTCCTTTCAAAAATATGCTGACTTCATTTTGCTTCTTAGGTGGTCCTGGAGAGGGAAAGCTATTCCCAGGTGACCAGATTTTACAAATTAACGACATGCCTCTGGATACAATTTCCCAGGAATGTATCGATAACATTATTAGGTGAGGACCCTTTTAGTGCATTCACTGAATGTAAAGTTTTAATAGTTACCACCAGCTAATCATTAATGGCCAGAGTCGTAGGTAGACAGGATAGTGAAGAAGATGTTATGGTTTCCTTTATTGTTCAATGCATTGAACATAGGAGTTGGGATGTCATGTTGTGGATGTACAGGACATTGGTTAAGCCACTTTTGGAATATTACGTGCAATTCTGGTCTCCTTCCTATCGGAAGGATGTTGTGAAACTTGAAAGGTTTCAGAAAAGATTTATAAGGATGTTGCCAGGGTTGGAGGATTTGAGCAATGGGGAGAGGTTGAACAGGCTGGGGCTGTTTTCTCTGGAACTTCAGAGGCTGAGGGGTGACCTTATAGATGTTTATAAAATCATGAGAGGCCTGGTTGGGGTAAATAGCCAATGACTTTTCCCTGGGTGGGGGAGTCCAGAACCAGAGGGCATAGGTTTGGGGTGAGAGGGGAAAGATATAACAGGGTCCTAAGGGGCTTTTCACGCAGTGGGTGCTGCATGTATGGAATGAGCTGCCAGAGGAAGTAGTGGAGGCTGGTACAATTGCAACATTTAAAAGACATCTGAATAGGAAGGGTTGAGAGGGATGTGGGCCAAATGCTGGCAAATGGGACTAGATTAATTTAGGATATCTGTTCGGCATGGATACGTTGGACTGAAGGGTCTGTTTCTGTGCTGTACATCTCTATGACCTTAATTGAGGGCTGTCTTTAAGTCCTTTAATAGGTGAACTTGCTATGAAGTTTGAATTGTGAAGTTTTGTGACCTTCAAAGTGCTATATAAATGCAAGTTGTTGGTGGCAAACTCAGAAAATAAAACAAAACTAAAGTGTAGAAAATTGTTTGCAGTTCTAAAGGGAGATCACCAACAAGACTTAATTGAGTGTCATATGTCTCCTTAGTTCTACAGCAGCTCACCCAGACATCTTGCACAATAGTGTTCTATCATATAAACCATTACATATATTGAATTACACAAACAGTTGAGTTCTCAGTTACTCACAGAGACAAATATTCTGCTGCACTCACAGTCGACATTTCAATCGAAAATTCCATTACACAGACAGTTGAGTAAGTTTTCACACACAAGTTTGAATATTCCATTACACACCCGGCCAGTTCTCTATTACATGCAAACATAATTGAATACCCCATTTTAAACACATTTGAAAATTCAAATACAAAGACAAACTTGTATGCACAATTGAATGCTCAGATATGCGTTAAGAGTGTGGTGCTGGAAAAGCACAGCAGGTCAAGCAGCATTCGAGGAGCAGGAGAATCGACATTTCAGGCAAAAGCCCTTCAACAGAAACCCTTTATTCCTGATGAAGGGCTTTTTCCCGAAACGTCAACTCCCCTGCTCCTTGGATGCTGCCTGACCTGCTGTGCTTTTCCAGCACCACAGTCTCGACTCTGATCTCCAGCATCTGCAGTCCTCACTTTCTCCTTCTTTGATATGTGCACTGCCAGGTTATACATACAGTCAAAAACTTGGATATACATATAGTCAAATACTCCATATACACACAATCAAGAACTCCATTCCAAGTACTATTGAATGCTCCGTAGTGTACCCTACACAAACAACCAGTACCCCATTACACATACAGCCAATTTCTCCATAAATACAGACAGTTGAACACTCTATTATCCACACAGTTGAGTTCTTGCTTGCTTACCTAAGATGAATTCTCCATTGTATCCATAGTCCCACTATTTATAATTCAGTGTATTCTATCAGAAATGTAGTTAAAGAAAGCATTTTAAGTTAAAGATTGTTCATAAATGATAAACCAAAGCAAGGTGTATGTAGCGTGTGCATTTGTCAAACCCAGAGCCTCTTTTGTTGGAATATATTTCTCCTGTCCAATGCTTGTAGCTCTAGGATTCAGTGCTAAGGTGGTGATCATTACAAAAGAATCTCTCAGTAACTTTACTGAATTTGATTTGCTTCCTGTTAAACGTGTTATCAAGGGTCTTGGGCTTAAACAGTGTTGTCTGGCTGGATCTTAAGAACTGTTTAGCAGAATATATAGAATGGAGTTCCCACCTGTGTAGAAAACCTCACTGCAATCCCAATTTAAATACATGCCAAACATTGGAGGCAGGGTTTGTAAGAACCAAATATGTTAAACTAAGTATGGTCTGAGTTATGACTTGTACTCTTTTGGATGTATTTCAATCTCCAATGTGTTCATGATCACATCCAGAATGTGTAAGGCTGACGTCTTCATTAGACTTCACTCTGCTTTAATCTGGGCTGTGGGAGACTGCTTATAGGAAGGCATCTTTACCCTTTGTATCTGAACTCTGGACTTACACTGGAGCTTTAGTGCGATTGTTTACCAGAAATGTTTCTGATGCTGATGTCTTTGTGTAAACATTGGTTACCATGAGGGACTCTCCTTCTCAACCTTTCCCCTTGTCTGAGGTTCAAGTTAAACCACTACCATTACAGAAAGCCCTAATAGAGCCAGAGAGTCATGGAGATGTACAGCACAGAAACAGACTCTCCAACTCATCCATGCTGATCAGATATCCTAACCTAATCTAGTACCATTTGCCAGCGCTTAGCCCTATATCTCTCTAAACCCTTCCTATTCATATACCTATCCAGATGCCTTTTAAATGTTGTAATTGTACCAGCCTCCACCACTTCCTCTGACAGCTCGTTCCATCCATTCACCACCCTCTGCGTGAACACGTTGCTTCTTCAATCCCTTTTATATCTTTCCCCTCTCACTCTAAATTTATGCCCTCTAGTTCTGAACCCCCCCCCCAACAATAGAAAGACTGCATTGTGAATCTTTTTATTTCTTTATTTCTTATTTTCCTAACATATACTGTGTATATCTGTCATGTTCTGTAACTTATTTCTTTATTTTCTCTAATTTTATACCTGAGATTTATACCTAGGTATTTTGTACTTCAGGTGCCACTGTGTGTTGGTGACATTGTACACTTTTCACTGCACTCCAGTACTTTTGTAACTTGAGCACACGTGACCCTGAACCTAATTCTAATTCACCAGTCACCTCTCTTTCTCAAATGAGAGAGCAGTCCCATGGGGCTTGTAAGATCGTGGCAATTTTATTTTTAACATCGAACTACAATCTGAGTGAGATAGACGGACTAGATCAGATTGGGATGTCTGGTCAGTGAGGACAAGTTGGACAAAAGGGTCTGGTTCCACGCTGTACAACTCTTATGAGTCTTATGTGTTGCTGTTAAGTTCAAGCCTGTGATCCCGGAAAATAATATTCTGTGCCAGGAGCTTAATTTTGCAGGTTTTAGTCAAGTGTCCTTTTTTTTCTGCATTGGACCCATATTGCTTTAATATTTGTCAAATTGTTTATTGCAGGGAATGTGGTAACACTGTTACAGTGACTGTCCTGCGAAATACCCCTGTAAGTACAATCTTTCGACTTTTAAAAGCAGAGCTTTCCAATGCTACTCATGGTCATCAGTTCGATTCCAGCCTCGGGCGACTGTCTGTGTGAAGTTTCCATATTAAATTATTAAATTGCCCGTAGTGTTCAGGGATGTGTGGGTTAAGTGCATTAGTCAGGGGAAATGTAGAGTTATATGGTAGGGGAATGGGTCTGGGTGGGATACTCTTCAGAGGGTCGGTATGGACCTGTTGGGCCAAATGACCTGTTTCTACACTGTCGGGATTCTATGGGTTTATTCACAACTCGGTTGCAGTCCAGGAGAGATTCACTCAACGTGATTCAGATTCATTCCCAAATACTTTAGTCTGGCATTTGCAATGGCAGTTTGAATGACATGCCTTAGATGGAGAGGCTAGACAGGATGGGCTTGTATCCCGTGGAGTTTTGAAGACTTATTAGTGAAATAACGAACAGATATAACAAATCTATAGATGGGATGGATGCTGACATTTACAGTGAGCACTTGATCTTGGACACGGGAACAGGAGCAGGCTATTTGGCCTGTTCCTTCAGTCAGCTGTATCTCATCTCTGTCTACTCACTGTCGCTGAGTATTCCAATAAAAATCTATCAAACTTCAATTGACCCTGTTTCCTTAGCATTAAGAGAACTAGATGTCTTGAAGTAAGCTTGCAGAAAGCCACCTGACTCTGAACAGGATGGTGCTTTATGTTCAATTAACATTTGATGGGGCTTGATGAGACTGTGCACTGCTCCAAGTTTGACACAAATTCAACCAGCTCACGTCAGAAGGGTTTGATTCATGCTTCAGTGGCCATTTGTCTTGTGTGATGTGTTATCAAGCTACATAATCAAAGAAGTTTCCAGGCTTCATGCAGGATACAAACGAAGATTTGATCATTAATCTCAGCATATCCTAAAGTGGAGCAGCACCCATCAACTAGACCTCCAGCTCTCTCTATCTAGTTAGAAGTACATGCTATTACGGGGATATTGGATGAGCTTCAGTGCAAGACTGAGGCAAGCACTAGACTTTTAGAGTTGAATTATTAAACCGAGATGCCATGTCCTCTTTCAGATGGATTCAAAAGGTCACGTGGCACAATTTGAATGGTTTATTGCAAAGGGAATTAACTGCAAGAGTAGGGAGATTATACATTAATTTTACAGGGCTTTGGGGAGACCACATCTGGAGTACTGTATACAGTTTTGGTCACTGTACTTATGGAAGGATGTTAACGCATCAGAAGCAGTTCAGAGAAGGAATACCTGGAATAAGTGGATTGCCTTAGATCGAGAGGCTAGATAGGATGGGCTTGTATACCGTGGTGTTTTGAAGAGTTATAAGTGAATTAACTAAAACATCTAAGATCTCAAGGGGTCTTGAACGGGTGAATGCTGAAAGAATTCAGGTTTCCTCTGTGAGAGAATCTGAGAACTGGAGATCATTATTTTAAAATGGGGGGCACCCATTTAAAACAAAGATGAGGAAACCCTTTTTCTCTCAAAGGGTTGTGGGCCTTTAGAATTCCCTTCCTCACGAGGTAGTGGATGCAGAGTATTTAAATATTTTTTAAGGCAGAGATAGACAGATTCCTGATGACTGAGGAGTTGAAAGATTATCAGGGAGATACAGGAATGTAGAGTTGAGGTTAAAATCAAGAGGAGGCATGATGGCTCAGTGGTTAGCAGTGCTGCCTCACAGGGCCAGGAACCTGGGTTCGAATCCAGTCTTGGGTGACCATGTGGAGTTTGCACAATCTCCCTGTGTCTGTGTGGGTTTCCTCCTGGTGCTCTGGTTTACTCCCACAGTCCAAAGATGTGTAGGTCAGGTGAATTGGTAGTGCTAAATTACCCATTGTATTCAGGGATGTGTAGGTTAGGTGAATTGGTAGTGCTAAATTGCCCATTGTATTCAGGGGTGTGTAGGTTAGGTGAATTAGTCAGGGATTACTGTTGGAGAGTGGGTCTGGGTGAGTTACACTTTGGAGGGTTGGTGGGTGGACTTGTTGGGCTGAAGGGCCTGGATCCTACAATAAAATCAGAACAGCCGTGATTTTATTGAAGAGCGAAGTAGGCTCATAGGCCTACTCTCTTGATCCTTGTTTGTATGTTCGTATTTTAGGTTACAATCAAACTTTTGGAACTCAGAACATCAGTGCAGGGCTTTCCCAATTGCCACACATTGTCAACACAAAACGCCAAAGCTGTTGTTTAAGTGCCATGGTTTCTGTTTGTATACAGGGGCCCAAGTCATCATTTATTACTGAAGAAAAGCGAGCCAGATTGAAAAGCAACCCAGTCAAAGTACACTTTGCTGAGGAAGTGATCGTCAATGGCCAAGTACAGGTTTGTGCCTTCCACAGGCATTTAGCCCACTAACTCGTTCAGCCAGATTATAATTAATCTGATTTGCTCCCAGTATGTTCTGGACTGGGTAACTTGTATTTTTCTATATAACACTAGGTGCCTTATTGGTTTTATGCTTCCTGAGGGCCTGAATAATGTTCATTGTGGCGAGCGTTGGTGAAACTTGAGTCCCATCCTAGTATTTTAGAATTAAACAAAGCTAATTACATAGGGAAATCGACAGATTTGGCCCAGTGGGCCATGCGGAAAGACTAAAATGTAGGACTATTGATGAACATTAAAGGAGACATTTAATTCCTCCAACTAAAATATATTTAGAAAGGAAGAAAAGAATATAAGAGGGATAAATGCATCCATAGCTAACTAAGGAAGTTAAAGATAACATAAGGGCAAAAACTAAGGCATGCCATATTGCAAAGAGCAGTGGCAGGCTGGAGGATTGGGAAACTTTTAAAGACCAGCAAAGGGTGATTCAAAAGTAATAAAAAGAATGAAGGTTAATTATGAAAGAAAACTAGCTCAAAATATAAAAACAGACAGCAAATAATTTTATCAGTATATAAAAAGGAGAGTAGCTAAGATGAATGTTGGCCCTTTCGAGGTCGAGGAATTAATAGTGGGGAGCACAGAAATGGCAGAGACTCTAAATCAATATTTTACCTCAGTTTGCACAGTGGAAGACACTGAAACCATCCCAATTGTAACAGGTAATGCAGAGATTATAGAAAAGGTAGAATTTGTAGCAATCACCATTAATAGGGAGAAAATTCTGAGCAAAGTATTGGGATTAAAGGCAGACAAGTCCCCAGGATCTGATGACCTATACTCTATAGTCTTAAAGGAAGTGACAGCGGGGATAGTGGATACATTAATTATAGTATTCCAAAATGTCCTGGAATCTGGAAAGGTTCTAGTGGTTGGAAAATTGCTAATGGAAGACAATAGTTCAAAACGGGAGGGAAATAGAAAGTAGGAAACCACAGAATGGTTAGTTTATTGTCTGTCATTGGGAAATTGTTTGAATTCATTATTAAGTGGTATTACATTTGTAAAGTAAAAACAAACCACCACAGTCAGTGTGGTTTGATGAAGAATAATTCATTTTCTTTGTGAAGAGTAATTCATTTAATTTGCTAGAACTCTTTGAAGATGTAACAAGTGAAGTGGGTAATGGAGGTCCTGTAGATGTAGTATATCTGGACTTCTGGAAAGCATTTGATAAGGTGCCACACATAACTGGTCTGTGGTTTCCTACTTCTGCCTCCCTCCAGATAATGTGGAACTGGAAGGAACCTGTGTGTCTTCCCCATCAGGTTATTAAAAACAGTTTGTGCTCCAGACATGTGTGGACTTTGGATCCCCTGATACTTCATACCATGGTGCCAACTCTCAGTTATGCCACTACTTTTTTGGATGCCCAGAACAAAATTTAGTGCCCTCCAACTAGCCACGTTTTGAGGCCTTCTTTCACTAATCTGAAGTAACTGTATGTCCTTCATTAGATCTACCAACTCTACTTAGGGCAGCACAGTGGCTCAATGGTTAGCACTGCTGCCTCACAGCACCAAAGTCCCAGGTTTGATTCCAGCCTTGGTCGATTGTCTGTGTGGAGTTTGCATGTTCTCCCCGTGTCTGTGTGGGTTTCCTCCGGGTGCTCCGGTTTCCTCCCACAGTCACAAAGATGTGCAAGTCAGGTGTATTGGCCGTGCTAAATTGCCCATAGTGTTAGGTGCATTAGTCAGAGAGGGATGGGTCTGGGTGAGTTACTCGTTGGAGGGTCGTTGTGGACCGGTTGGGCCGAAGGGCCTGTTTCCACACTGTAGGGAATCTAATCTAAACCTAACACAAGGCCCTTAATAAGGCTGGAAATCTGAAACTTTAGGCATAAGAAGCACACTACCTTAACCCCACCCTGGATTCCTGATCTTCAGTGTAGTCCCTCCAAACCAGTTGCTTTGTTTGGCTTGGTCTCCGGACAAAACATAGAAAACTCCTATGGCTGTGATGGGGTATTTTTTGGTTGTTTAATCCCAAAGGATTGGCTGAGCTTTTCTGTGGATGTGTGTGTGTGAGTGAACTTTGGAACAAAATGACAGCAAGAAGTTCATGAATACCTGGAGAGATTGGATCTGAAACTTCAGGAGGGATATTGGAGGCAAACTGTACATATCACTAAGCACAAACACAAAAACAGGTACACAGACACACACACAGACACACACACACACACACACATGCACAAACGCAGACGCATGCAGACACAGATACAGACACACACACACACACACACACACACACCGACACCCACACAGGCACACATACGCAGACACACACAAACACAGACACATACAAACACACAGGCAAACACACACAAATGCATACACACACACACAAAGATACACAGAAACATATATATGCATGCACACACACATGCACACGCACAAATACATCCACACCTATATATTTTATATATGCGTACACACAATCTCTCTCTGCTGTCCCTCATTTTAGTATTTGTAACAAAGATAATGAGGAGTCTATTATGTTATTTTGCTTATCTGTTTTCATAAATAATCCTAGAATTTTGCGTTTTATCATTCCCACAGGGTAACTCGCTACTCTTAATGCCCGGTATTCTCAAGGTGTATTTAGAAAATGGACAGACCAAAGCCTTTCGATTTGAGAAAAATACAACAGTGAAGGTAATGACGGCTATAGGTGTTCTTTGTTCCTTGCTGTGAATTTTCCCGTTTGTTGATTTTGCTCAGCTTTGAATGTACTATTAATTTTAACCATCTACTGGGGGTGGGGTAGGAGGGAGGGAGGAGGTGTTGGGGATAGGCTTGGTGGAGAGGGCAGTAAATGAGTGAAAACTTTTAATTCAGTTGTCAATGGATTAAAGTAGCATTAGTGACAAAGATATAGGAGAGAGATGATGGTGCTTTTTTTCTTTATTTCACTATTTTTGTACTTAAAGTTTGTAACTAGGTAGAACTTGTATAGAATCCCTACAGTGTGGAAACAGGCCCTTTGACCCAACAAGTCCACACTGACCCTCCGAAGAGTATCCCATCCAGACCTATTCCCCTACACTATTACTTTACATTTCCCCTGACTAATCTACACATCCCTGAACACTGTGGGCAATTTAGCATGGACAATTTACCTAACCTGCACATCTTTGGATTGTGGGAGGAAACCAGAGCACCCGGAGGAAATCCACGTCAACACAGGGAGAAGATGCAAACCCCACACAGACAGTTGCCTGAGGCTGGAATCGAACCCAGTCCCTGGCGCTGTGAGGCAGCAGTGCTAACCACTGAGTCACCGTGCTGCACCTAACTTTGTACTTAACGTGGTGCCGTGTGTGGCGGCATCGTGACTTGTCACCATACTCCTGTACTTTTATACTTGAGTACACGTGACAATAAAACCTAAAATCTAACTCTGATTTAAAAACCAATTCTAGACCATTCATTCCTGTTTACAAATGTTACTTTCCATTGTCACAATTTTTGTTTATGCTTTATGAACACTAAATGTTGTAAATCAACATTTCCATTCAAGTGCCATAATGTTTTTACAAGCTGCAGCCACTCAGTGATTTCCCTCAATATGATGTGTAGTAAAGACTCAGGTTTGTTATCTAACCATGGAAGCTGCTCTGGGCAATCTAGTATTCATTAATATAAATAATAGTGAGATTGAATTGGATTTATCATTCTGATAAATGTTAGATTCAGCACCTTACCTTTAAACAGAGGTCTCCTCTGGGAGCACTGGTGAGACATAAACATCCAATAAATGACTGGTTCCAAATTCAAGGAACAGGCTGATTGACTGAAATGAGTTAGATTGTCTTGTCATACAGTCATGGAGTCATGCAGCACAGAAAGAGACCCTTCGGTCCAACTCAACCATGCTGACCAGATATCCCAATCTGATCTAGTCCCATTTGCCAACATTTGGCCCATACCCCTCTAATCTCTTCCTATTCATCTACCCATTCACATGCCTTTTAAATGTTGCAATTGTACCAGCCTGCAACACGTCCTCTGGCAGCTCATTCCATACATGCACCAGCCTCTGTGTGAAAAAGTTGCCTGTCAGGTCTCTGTCAAATCTTTTCCCCTTCACTTTAAACCTATGCCCTCTAATTTTGGATTCCCCTATCCTGGGAAAATGACCTTGACCAGTCATCCTATCCATGCCCCTCCTGATTTCTATAAATCTCTATAAGGTCACCCCTCAGCCTCCGACACTCCAGGGAAAACAGCCCCAGCCTGTTCAGCCTCTCCATATAGCTCAAACCCTCCAACTCTGGCAACATCCTTTTTAACATTTTCTGAACCCTTTCAAGCTTAAGAATGTATTTCTTATAGCAAGGTGACCAGAATTGAATGTAGTATTTTATAAGTTGCTTCACTGCCTTCTTCACCACCCTGTCTACCTGCAACTCCACTTTCAAGGAACTATGCACTTGCACTCCTAAGTATCTTTGTTCAGTAGCACTCCCCAGGACCTTACCATTAAGTGTATAAGTCCTGCCCTGATTTGCCCTATCAAAATGCAGCACCTCACATTTATCTAAATTAAACTCCATCTGCCATTCCTCGGCCCATTGACCCATCTGATCAAGATCCTATTGTATTCTGAGATAACCTTCTTCACTATTACTACATCACCAATTTTTGTTTCATTAACATCCTGTTTTGCCCAGTGAAACCTTGTCATTTAATCTCTCCTGCCTTCCATCACAGACCTTTCCTTTTTCTCTTTCACCACTCACTGCTCTCTGTCTGCAATATTCATTTTGAACCTGTTACATCTCCAACTCTCTCTAATTCTGAAATACGCTCTTCATTAATGCTGAAACTTTAATTTTGTTTCTCTCTCCATAGATGCAGTCTGACCAGTTTATTATTTCCAGCTTTTTCTATTTTTTATTTCAGAGTCTCAGTATTCTGATCTGCCCCTTATATTAATATGATTTTTATTAACAACATCAATGACAACAATCTGCATTTAGAGAGTGTATTTACTCAGGTGTTTCACAGGACATTTATGAAACCAAAATTGACACAAATCATATAAAGAGATACTAGGATAAATGATAAAACTCTTAGTGAAAGCGATGTGTCTTAAAGGAGGTGAAAGGAATGGAAAGGCAGGGAAATGCTGAACTTGGCTATCAGCGATGGAATGTTTAAAGTCAGGGAGTTGAATGAGGCCAGAATTTGAAGAATGTAGATGTCTTGGAGGATGGTAGTAGTGGAGGACACACAGAAATAAGGATGGTCAAGAAAATGGAGGGTTTTGAAATGAAGGATAATGGTCAAGTCAATGTACACCAAAGAGACAGAGTTCAGGTGAACAGGAACCTGTAAGTTAAATGTAGGCAACAGATTTTTGGCTAAGCTATCATCTATGAAGGGTGGGGGATGGGACACCGGGCAGGAATTCGGACCTCAATATAATTAAGTTGCAGTAGAGTGTTTCAGCAATAGATGAGTCGAGGATGGAGTCAGGCAATAGTATTGAGGTGGGATATAGGCAGTCTTAGTGATGATGTGGATTTGTGGTAGGATCTCTGGTCAAATGTGGTTCCCAGGTTGCAAAGTCTGGTTCAGCCTCAGCTAGTTGAGAGCGAGGTGGAATTGGTAACTAGAGAACACAGCAGGACTTGAAGATAATAGCTTTAGTCTTTCTGGTATTCAGTTTGAAGAAATCTTCTCTCATCAGTACTGAATGTGCATCCAAAGTCTGACAGTCTGGAGACATTGGAGGTTGGAATGGAATCATAGTTCAATAATTTCTTTAAGAATTTAATTTGGTTATGAACTGAAAGAGCAAGATTGATTATACTGTAGCCATCTGGTAATCTGTGAAATGAGCAAACTTTGAGGTACAATACTGACCACGTTTCAGAAGTAGCTCTTTAGCATTAAAGCACTTTGGAACATCTTTTGGTGATAAAAATGTGTTGTCCTAATGCTGTCGATTTCTTTAATGCACATGAACAGTATACAAAAGCAACCGAATCTGCAGAATAGCAAACAAAACATAGAACAAAAATTATTGATGTAGGCTTGTCGGTCAACACTTGATTTTTAATCTGACTTTCAAGGTAATATCCAAAGTCTTGTATTCACTGCGTAATGGATGAAAGCATTTATCCACTAAAGGCCAAATTCTGCAGTGAGGATTGTCAAGATTCATGGATGATAACTGAAATAAGTCAACTCCGAAAATGCTTTTCCATTTTTGCAAATCAATGTATCCAGCAATTAAAAAAGCTTTCAAAAGCTTTTAGACATTGACAGAACAGGACAGACAATAGATGTTGGAAAGGGAAGCAAGAACGACTGCTAATTACAATGGGCTCTGTTCCTGCCAATGGCAGAGGTACTGGGAGATATGGTAACCCCCTAGACCTTTATGTCTGGTCACCAATTAGTTCTAGTCAAGAAAGTCCATGGGCAACCTATTCAATCTGCTAAGGTCTTAAGTAATCAATTATTGGCCACTGATGAGCGTCAAATGACCACCTTCGATGTCTCTCTCTTTACATTCCTGCTGGTGTTGGTTTCCCTGGAAAACCAGGGTGACCTCGCTGCCGGATTGGGAGGGGGGATCTCCAGTTACCCCAAATGGCATCTACCTCTAAACTCCCTGACCATCCCCCATTGCCTTCCCACACTGTGACAAGAAGATAAAGAAGACTTGTGTTATTGCAGCTGGATCTGATGATGAGTAGGCCTTGCCTGACTTCAGGACTCAAAGGCTGCTAGCCTCTGATTGGCAGGCAGTTTCTGACAACCAAGGATACTAGCATTGAGCCCAATGAAGGGCCAGGAAACTCGCCCAGGCTTACCAAGTCAGCTCTGACTGTCTTCTCAGCCAAGGGCAGGGGTACA
The DNA here is from genome assembly GCF_020745735.1 of Hemiscyllium ocellatum. NCBI lineage: Eukaryota > Metazoa > Chordata > Chondrichthyes > Orectolobiformes > Hemiscylliidae > Hemiscyllium > Hemiscyllium ocellatum. The sequence goes on from NC_083411.1 coordinate 57,570,958, forward strand.
TTACTCACCACCGAAAGCCAGTGTGAGAAAAAAGAGGAACTTCATGCCCTCTGAGTCGATATATTAGGCACCAGGATTGTGGATGGTGCATAGGTTTGAACAATTTATAGAGCAAGAGATGTAGTGAGTGGATGGAGGAGGGGGTTTGGACAGCGGGTGGAGAAGGGGTTTGGGAGGGTGGGTGAAGAAGGGGGTTGGGAGGGTGGGTGAAGAAGGGGGTTGAGGGTGGGTGAGTGAGAGTGGGTGGGAGAGTGGGTGGAGGAAGTGGTTGGGAGAGGTGGTGGAGAGGGTGGGAGAGTGGGTGGAGAAGGGGGTTGGGAGAGTGGGTGGATGGGAGAGTGGGTGAAGGGAGAGTGGGTGGAGAGAGTGGGTGAAGAGGGCTGGGAGAGTGGGTGGAGAGGGTGGATTGGAGGTGGGAGAGTGGGTGGGAGAGTGGGTGGAGAAGGGGTGGGAGAGTGGGTGGAGAGGGGGGTGGGAGAGTGGGTGGGGAGGGGGGGTTGGGAGGGTGGGAGAGTGGGTGGAGAAGGGGTGGGAGAGTGGTGGAGAAGGGGTTGGGTGGGAGAGTGGATGGGGGTGGGGAGTTGGGAGAGTGGATGGGGATGGGGTGGAGAGTGGATGGGGGGGAGTGGGAGTGGGAGAGTGGATGGGGGGGGTTTGGGAGTGGAGTGGATGGGGGTTTGGGAGTGGAGGGGACGGGTTTGGGAGAGTGGATGGGACGGGAGGGGGGAGAGTGGATGGGGAGGGGGGTTTGGGAGAGTGGATGGGGATGGGGGTTTGGGAGAGTGGATGGGGACGGGGTTTGGGAGAGTGGATGGGGGGGGGGGGAGAGTGGATGGGGGGGGGTTTGGAGAGTGGATGGGGACGGGGGTTTGGGAGAGTGGATGGGGACGGGGTTTGGGAGAGTGGATGGGGAGGGGGTTTGGGAGAGTGGGTGGGGACGGGGGTTTGGGAGAGTGGGTGGAGAGAGGGGGAAGAGTGGGTGGAGAAGGGGGTATGGAGGTGGATGGAGGATGAGGTTGGGACACTGGATAGAGCAGGGGGTTCCTACAGCAATGGAGCAGCAGATGTAGACTGTGGATGGAACAGGGACTGCAGACTTGGGCAGTGAGTAAGGCAGGATGTTAGGGATGATTTAACACTTTTTCCTTCATATTTCTGCAGTGCTTATTATCATGTTGCTTCGGAGTCTTCTTACATCGTAAGAACATAAGGAACAAGTGGAGAAGTCGGCCATTTAGCTCCCTGACTCCTATCCTGCCATTATGCAAGATCATGGCTGATCTGCTCCAGCCCTCAACTCCTGTTTCATGCTCACGTCTTAATATTTTAAATATCTACCTAGTGTTTCTTTAAATACTTTCAGGGATCTCAACTCCACAACTCCTTGTGATCGAGAATTCAGATATTCACCTTGCTCCGGGAAAAGAATTTTTTTTCCATGTCATTCTGTAACTATATCCCCTAGTTTGAGATTCCCCAACAAGTGGAAACATCTTCTCAACATCCAGCCTTTCACGTTCCCTGAGAATCCTATATGTTTCAATCAGGTCACCCCTCATTCTTCTACACTCGAGTGAATAATGGCCGAATCTGTTTAGCCGTTCCTGAGAACTCAACCTCTTCGTCCCAGGAATCAGCCAATAGGAGAGGATTTTAGATTAGATTACTTACAGTGTGGAAACAGGCCCTTCGGCCCAACAAGTCCACACCGACCCACCGAAGCTCAACCCACCCAGACCCATTCCCCTACACCAAACACTACGGGCAATTCAGCATGGCCAATTCACCTAACCTGCACATCTTTGGACTGTGGGAGGAAACCGGAACACCCGGAGGAAACCCACAGACACGGGGAGAATGTGCAAACTCCACACAGTCAGTCGCCTGAGGCGGGAATTGAACCCAGGTCTCTGGCGCTGTGAGGCAGCTGGGGATAGGTAATACGACCATATATCTTCAACAGGAAATTCAGAAAGGCAATAAGAAATTAATTTTGTTTTCCCTTTCTACTGAAATTTGAAAGGATATCATCCTCAGCCTGAAGTCAAAGTTATCCATCCGTTGTATTGAGCATTTTGCTCTGGTTTTGAAGGAACGATACACTATCAACAAGATCTATATCTTACATGATGATGAACTCATTGAGCAGGTACGTTGGGGTTTCTTTGAACTGTTTACATGAGGGAGTGATATCCTTGAGAGTTTGCAAGCTTTTAAGTAGACAACTAAAGTTACCCACATGTACGTCTACAGAATGAAACCCTTAACCATCCTCTGTATCAGTTCTGAGGAAGGGTCACTGGACCCACCGGGTCACAATAACTCTGATTTCTCTTCACAAATGCTGCCAGACCTGCTGAGCTTTTCCAGCAACTTCTGTTTTTGCCTCTATATCTGTTGGCTTTGTTAACTAACATTGGACTGCTGTCCAAATCTGGCATTTTGAATTGTTTGTTCCATTTGCTGCAGCCTAAAGAAAAGTTCTGTTTTTGGAGACTTTGTAAATGGAATTTGAACAAAGCAGCATCTCTTGGCTTTATCAAATTCTGGTTCAGAAATGCTGATCAATATTACACAACATAGGAGTGAAGAAGATGTCTCTCTGCATTACCTATGGTATTTCCTGGTAATCACTTTTCTGGGAAGGCAAATTGTACGTTCACTTTGGATAAAAAATTGGATTGGATATAGGAGTCAAGCAGTCTTCTCACAACAATTCCAGGATATTGGTGAGGTCACACCTAAACGACTGTTTACAGTTTGGGTCCATCTACCAAAGGAAGGATGTAACAGCAGAAGAGGGGCTGTGACCAGTCAGATTGGTTCCTAGAATGAGGTGGTTGTCTTATGTTGGACGGTTGAGTAAATGAATTCAGTGTTTCTTGAAGTTCAGAAGAATGCGAGGAGATAGAATGGAAATCCATGGGACTGTTCTTAATGTCCCATATAACATAAAATATGACAGGTAGCTGCCTTCCTGTCCACTCCAACCTGCTCCTGATAAAATGAAGGTACGTGAGTGAGTGCCAACATCAGCAACTGAACTGTATTTTTAAAAGAAATTAACAGGTATTTGGAATTGTTAACTTGATCTAAATATTACATTGGCAATGCCATGATATACTTGGCATGGGTCAGCTCTTTTCTTAAGCAGACTGGTTAAAAGATGGGAGGAAAGAGAGTGGTGGTCCATCCTTCTTCGGGTGGCGTGTCCACATCGAGAGCCTTCCCCTCGGCTGTCACTCCCCACCTTTGTAAGTTCCCACATGGCTGGTGAATCTCGCACATAGGGTCACTCACACTCTCAGAATGAGATGCTGCCCAAGTAGAACCGGGATGGAGAGTTGAGTTGTGAATCTTTGGAAAACTGTATTTTGGAGAGCTGAGGATGGTCTGACATTGAGCCTATTCAAGGTAAAGGGTGGCAGATTTTTGTGTTCTAAAAGAACAAAGGGATATGGAGATAGTACAGGAAGGTGAAGTTAAGGTACATGTTAATTATAATTTTCTTGAATGGTGGAGCAAATGGCCTGCCCCAGTTCCTAATGCTTATATTTCATCTGTTCAACTGCAAAATGTATGTAAAAATTGATTCAGCATGGAAATAACAAGTTTTATTGAGACTGCTAAAAATAGCATTGCATTGCAAGTAATTAAAGAACTTGAGGATTGGGCCTCTATTTAACAAAAGGAAGCCTGGGCTGATATCAACAAATTTATCCAGAGAAGCCCCCCTCCTCTGTATCACAACACCATCCAGTGCGAAATGCTTCTTGTTAAAACATAAGCTTAAAGAAATTTTTTTGTTGATTATTTCCACAGTGTGACAATAAGAAGGTATTTCCTGATATAAATGTTTTCTACCTTGTCACAGGTGGTCCAGAAGCGAGAGCCCCGTGATTATAGGTGTCTCTTCAGGGTTTGTTTCCTGCCAAGAGATCCACTTGTACTTTTACAAGATGATCCAGTTACTTTTGAATACCTCTACTCACAGGTATCTATTTGACATGAAGGATCATGGTAAGCCCCTTATAACAATCATGACTGACCACACCAAAAAAGGTTCTGTTTCCCAAGAGCGATAAAGCCGGAGGACGTATTCTGCGCTTAAAGTGGAATATATTCAAAACTAATACGCTGAAGTACATTAGGGAAGATTATGACCTCGTGCTAATATCACTGGACTATTAATCCAGAGACCCAGCTAATGTTTTAGGAGCCTCGGAACAAATCCTGCCACTGCAGATGGTGGAATTTGAATTATCTGGAATTAAGGGTCAAATGTTGATTGTTAGGAAAAACTCATCCAGTTCACTAAAATCCTTCAGGGAAGGAAACTACATACATGTGACCCAGACCCACAGCAATGTGGTTGACTCTGAAACCACCCTCTGGGTAATTAAGGGATGTGGTCAGCGATACCCTCATCCCCTAAATGAATTTTAAAAATATTTCGATGAGGACATTGGGGAACATACCTCTAAGGGAATGGAGTAAATCAGCTTGGGCAATTCACACAAAAATTAAATAGATTACTTTCAGACAATAGCAATTTTGGATAAGTCATATAAACATGACATTTGATAAGTGTGGCTGGTCTAGGAGAAATGGGTGACTTTGGATCTGCCAAAATCCCCACCTCCAGTGGTTTTGCACACCTGTCTGCATCTGTTGTAGATTAATAGTTAGGGATGAATTACCGTGATTAGTTAATAGTAATATTATCATTGTACAATTAATATAGCAAGATTGCAGATGGTGAACTAGATGGACTTCATTTTCATACATCCAGCAATTTCGGTATTTGTGAGATGTTCTGTATTCATGGTTAAAATTATAGTTGACATGTGGGGATTGGCAATTTGAGTTTTGTAGCAGCTAGAGAAAGTGAGGCGGTTCTCTGCAGAGCAGAGAAAATTAAGGGGAGATTTAATACGGGTGTCTATAAATACAAGCGGCTTTGACTGAGTAAATGAAAAGAAACTGTTTTCATTATTTTCACTTTGGTTCCTAACCTGAAGGCACTGGTTTAAGGTCAAAGAAGATGAGCAATGTTCCCTCTCAGAGGTCCTGTAGATTTCAATGACTTCCGGTTCTGGAAGATCCTGCAGGAATTTCAGGATTCCATGCAGCAGAAAAATAATTTATGAGAAAGGAGGTGGAAGTTGATATTCAGTGTGTTATAATCTGAAATTCACTGCCTGAAAAAGAATGGTGGATGTAGGTTTGACAGTAAGATTTGTTTAGTGTTTGTAGATAATTTCTGCTCAACCTGTTTTTTAAATTAATTCATGGGATCAGGGCATCACTGACTAGGCTAACGTTTGTTACCCATTCCGAATTGTCCAGATGGCAGTTAAAAGTCAAACCACATTGCTGTGGGTCTGGAGTCACATGTAGGCCAGACGGTAAGGATGGCAGACTCCTTCCCTAAGGAATGTTCGTGACCTAGATGAGTTTTTCACCAACAATGGTTCACTGTTATCATTAGACTTTTAATTCCAGATTTTTATTGAATTCCAGTTTCCAGCATCTACCATGGTGGGATTCAAACCCAGGTCCCCAGAACATTACCTGGGTCTCTGGGTTAAGAGTCCAGTTGTACCACTAAATGATCACCCTCCTTCAGAGCTCAGAGGTGTTTTTACACACCTCTGGAGCAGATGGGACTTACAGCCAAAACTCCTAGCTCAAAGGTAGGGACATTGCCACTGTACCACAGAGCCTTTGATTAGTTTTGGATACGTAGTTGTAAAGAAAATATGTAGAGCTACAAGGAAAGAACTAGGGTGTTGGTTTAACTGGACAGATCGTTCAAAGAACCAGCAGCAACACAATGCACTTCGAAGCCAAGACAGACAAAGCTATGGACCAAGTGCTGGAAAAGGGGTTTTTGACAAGCGCATACTTGCTGGACCAAGCGGCATTTTTCTGTTGCATAGTTTTATTCTATTCTGTAATTTTGTGAAAGCATTTGTAAGTGGTGGCAATTTGTGTGGATATTTTCTAGATTGCTGTGTGATGCCTTTAGTAATCTCTTTTACAGAGTTGCAATGATGTGCTGCTGGAGAGGTTTGCGATGGAGATGAAATACAGCACTGCTATCCATCTCGCAGCACTGCAAATTCAGGAATGCATCCTCAGCTCCAACCATTCTGAGAAAGTCTCCATGAAGTACATTGAGTGAGTCAATACATTGGGCAGATTGAACTGGGCAATGCTTCAGCTGCACCTCACACCACACTATGTTCACACAGCACTATATGGAATTCTTGATAGCAAGACCCCTGTTTCATAAGCCATCACATCAGTCAGACACTTTCTTAGTGAGCTGCTTAATTGGCAAATCTTCCCATTAGTGTGATCCTTCATTAGCTAGTCTTCCTTTTATTGAAACTCCTTATTAACGAGATTCTTTATTAGTCAGTTTCCTTGTTAATAAGATTCCTAGCGAGTGAGACGTTTGTTTGGAGGAACTTGCTGTTAGTGAGGCATTGTTTGCATGAGTTTAGCAACTAGACCCTTCATTAAGGACACTCCTCATTGACAGCACTCAGTGTTTGTGAAACTCCAGGCTAGAGGAACTTCTCAGTTATGAGTTACTTCACTAACATGTCATAGAATTACCCCTTTAAGTGGAATTAATCTTAGATTCTTATTTTTAGTCTTCTACTTGAAGACTAACTCCTTGGCACTTCGTAATTCTTTAAATTTCATCCAGACCCGATTTTAAATTGGGATAGGAATGGAAGTCAACTTAGCATCAATCTCTACTGACACAAAAACAGGCCCAGACACCTTTCACTCCCAGACCCTGTCAGTGTGACCTCAATAGCTGTAACAGCAGTCCACTGATAGAGTCATAGAGATGTACAGCATGCAAACAGACCTTTGGTCCAACCCGTCCATGCCGACCCGATGTCCTAACTTAATCTAGTCCCATTTGCCAGCACTTGGCCCATATCACTGTAAACTCTTCTTTTTGATATACCCTTCCAGATGCCTTTTAAATGTTGTAATTGTACCAGCCTCCACCACTTCCTCTGGCAGCTCATTCCCTACACGCACCACCCTTTGTGTGAAAAAGTTTCCCCTCAGGTCCCTTTCAAATATTTCCCCTCTCACCCTTTGGTTCTGGACTCCCGCACCCAGAGAAATCACTTTGTCCATTTACCCAATCCGTGCCCCTCATGATTTTCTAAACCTCTATAAGGTCACCCCTCAGCCTCCGACGCTCCAGGGAAATCAGCCCCAGCCTATTCAACCTCTCCCTATAACTCATACCCTCCAACCCTGGCAACATCCTTGTAAATCTTTTCTGAAGCCTTTCAGGTTTCACAACTAGGAAGCAGAAGTGCAGTACTTGGTATATTCTTCCTGAGAAAACAAGAATTTTTTTTAAAAATCCAACATGCATTGAATATTTCTAGCCAATATTTATTGCTCATCAAAATCAGGTTTTCAGTTCACATTGCTGTGTGTCAGCTATTGCTGTGTACAAATTAACTGCAATGTTTCTTTTATCATGACAGTGACCATATTTTAAAAGTACTTTATTAGCAATAAAGCACTTTGGGTGGTCCCAAGGTTCTGAATCATATACAGGGATCCCTGATTTACAAACGTCCAACTTAAGAATGCTCATACAGATCATTCTGCTAAAGCATGCATTTTGTTAATGTGAATTCGCTATAACATAATTGACGAATTGGGGACACTGTTTCTATAGTGTGAACTTTTGTGTATAACACGACCATGGCCCCATTAGTTTAAATAGTGCTGCTATTACGTGATTTTCTTATAACACAGGTTTGCACGAGAACAGAACAATAGCGTTATAGCAGAACTGACTGTACTTATGAATGTGTTCCATTACATGTTCATAACCACCAGATATCCAAACATTTCCTGTACTTATGAATAGCTGCTTTCCATTGTCCTGTATTGTGTGCTGCCATGTGTACAAACCAACTTGTGAACAAACTCCAGAATGGAACCCATTTGCAAACCAGACACTCCCTGTATTGGAAATCACTATGGCAACTGTCACAATGTAGTTGCAGCTTCAGATCACCAGATGGCTCGATGAGGTAGGGTTCTTTGTTCCAACTCCACCATCATTGTGCATAAGGTGCAACTATTAATTAATTGAACATGGGATTTTAAAACAAAATCACTCATAAATCATGGGTGATGCTGGCTGGCCCAGCTTTTCTTGCTCATCCCTTGTTGCCCTTGAGAAGGTGGTGGTGAGCTGCCATCTTGAACTGCTGCAGTCCACGTACTGTGGATTGACCCACAATGCCCTTAGAGTTGGAATTGCAGGATTTTGACCCAGTGACATTGAAGAAATGGCAATAGATTTCCAAGTCAGAATGGTAAGTGGTTTGGAGGGATAGTTTCCAATATCACAAATATCATAGCTCTTCTGGGAGTCAGTACAGACACAATGGGTGAAATAGCCTTTTTCTGTACTGTACAATTCTATGATTGGGGTGAAATAGTTTTAAATGCAACCTTATTATTTTCAGGATGAATTGGGGAATTGAGAATTTTGTCTCATCAACTGTACTTGACAACATGAAAGAGAAAGATATCAGAAAGGCCATTAACTATCACCTTAAGAACAATCATAGCTTGATTGCACCAGGACAAAAGGTAATTCTTTATAACTGGCTATCCAAAGGTAAAAGTGAGTGTTTAAAAAAAATCAATCTTTACTGCTTTCCACCCAATCACAGATGCTCTTTCTGCACGTACCCTTGAGTTTTTTTATGCCTTGTTTAAATACTGTTACATCTCAAAGTGCTCTCAGTTCTGACAAAGCATTCCCCATGTTAACTGTTTTCCTCCCTCCAATCATGCTACCCGACTTGCTGAATATTTCCAACTTTTTCAAGTATCTATTTCAGATTTACAGCTTTCTTGGTTGTTTTGCTGTTTTATAAAGCCATGACTCAATGTGTAGCACACTTGCCGTTTGGTCAAAACATTGTGGATCAGGTCCAATTCTGGAGACTTGAGAACAAGTAACTTGGTTGATGTTGCAGTGCAGTAATGAGGGCATGCTGAAGTGGTTAAGGTGCCATCTGTTGAATGAGTCATTAAACCAAGGTCCCTTCCTGCTCTACGGAGATTTCATAGAATAGAATCCCTCCAGTGTGGAAACAGGCCATTTGGCCCAACAAGTCCACACTGTCCCTCCGAAGTGTAACCCACCCTGACCCATTCCCCTATCCACGACTCTATATGTACCCCTGGTTAATGCACCTAACCCACACATCCCTGAATAATATAGTCAATTTAGCGTGGCCAATGTACCTAACCTGCACATCTTTAGATTGTGGGAGGAAACTGGAGGAAACTCGTGCAGACACGGGGTAACATGCAAACGCCAGACGGACAGTGCCCCGAGGCTGGAATTGATTCCAGGTCCCTGGCACTGTGAGGCAGCAGTGCTAACCACTGATCCAAGAGCACAGGAGTATTTCAAAGACTTGGACAGTTCTTCTTGTGTCCAAGAGAATCGATAGCTCTCAATTAAGAGAACAAGCAAAATAATTATCGTTCATTTACACATTATGATTATGGAATCTTTTTACTGCACTGTGTACAATACTGATCACCATATGGATGGAAGGATATTAATGCATTGTGATTGGTGAGGGGCTTTACTAAACTGGACCTGTATAGGAGTTTAGATGAGTCAGAGGTGACTTCATTGAAACATGTAGGAACTTGTGAAGAGGTTATTATCCCAAGTACAAAAGTTTCTAGTTTTATATTGAAGGGAAAATATTTCCCTTTACACTTTAATACTGTTGCTAAAGCAGGGCGGTGTAAAGTGTGAATGTTCTTTGCCTTCTAAGAATCAGTGAAATATTTATTTGTTACTTATTAAAGCCTCTGAAATATGTGTCTGAGTGACATTCCAGATCAAATCTGTATTCGTGAAGTATTAAAGGAGGAGAAAACAAACTTTTGCTGCTTTCTATGTTTCCATCTCCTGATGCTGTTAGCTCATTCCGAGTGTTTGGTTTTGCTGCCATTATTCATTCCTTGGTGATTTGTCCAAGTGGCCTTTCCTCATATGGGAAGCTGGTCGTGAATGGTTGCTGTATTCAACTGTAGAGGGCATCACAATGAAGACCTGTCATACCCAGAGAAAAAAACCCCATAAAACCAGCAGATGTCACAAACTGGTCTGCCCCTCTTGTAATCAAGCTTCATCAAGGGCCGAAGGGCCTGTTCTGCGCTGTATTGAAATTAAGCTTCATTGTGTCCAAGGATCACAATTCTTTTTAAACTCGCTATTTTCTCCATTTGTCTCCACCTTAAATCCAGCCTGAGTTAATGGCCATCATCTGAAGGGCAAAATCTGAACTTTTATCCCTTAACCCAAGGTCATTGAGGCCTATTTAAAGGAATGAAAGACGTGTACCTAACAATATTCTTTTTCACAAAAGAAGTCACAAATACTTCAGACCAAGTGACCCTGTTTTGAAATGTTGTCATTGTTATAGGACAGGAATCCTAGCAAACAATTTCCACAAGACAGGCTCTCACAAACAACAACACGATAACTAACCAAGGTACCTTGATAAAATGTTGGCTGAGTGGTAAATATTGGCCACTACTGTACTTACCATGGAATCTTGTTTAATTCTCTTTGTGGAATATCTCACTTCTCAATCAAAGGATGGCAACTTTGTCCCTGAAGAACATTAATGAAGTTTTCCCAACAATTGGCAATAGATTTATGATCATCACTAGACTCTTTAATTCCAGATATTTATTGAATTAAAATTTCACCATTTTCCATGGCAGGATTCAAACAGTTCACAGGGCATTATCTGGGTCTCTGGATTAACAAAACAGCAATAACAGCACTAGACTATCACCTCCTCTATCAGTCAGCCAATCATTAATGCGTGCCTGTAAAGTGCCTCTCATCCTAAGTGCTGCAAGTTAATCTTAGCACCAGTGCAGAATTATCCTTTATCTTGAATCACCCTTCGATTTTTTTATCCATATACTGCATTTTAATAACACTTTTACAATCCCTCTATGGTCTCATACATCTCTAGGAAACTTTTCCTCCTTGACCTACAAGTCCATATCCTTTTAACCTCATCATGTGTTTGCCTTTTCTGCTGCTGTATTCCTCAATAAGAGACTTCAGTTGTGTATTTTCCTCCACTGCTTCTGCCTCTCTTTAGACATCCTCCTACTCAGCTGTGAAGTGATGTAGGAAATTCCACTGTAACCAGCACTATTAAGTTGAAGCTTGTTTGTAAAGAGTGCTTTAAACAAAATTGCTTTTTTGGGAAATGCAGTTTCAAAGCTGCATATTTTATAATTAGGTCAGAAGTTTTAATTAAAGCTTCTCATATTGTAAGCCCAGTTAAGCATTTCAATATTTTTGTGTATGAAAGACTAAAGTTGATCAGCCCCTGAAATTGCTCATCATTATCTATCAGCCACTTTGTGATCCCCAGCGTTAACTGCAGACGTTCAGGACATTACATTTTAGGGAGGAAATCCAATTGTTCACAATATAAAGAATATCTTTGATAAATTGAGCTTCATGAATATACATCGATTATTTGATATTAGAACACTTTTTTTTTGTAAAGCAGTTATTTAAATCCATGCAGCAAAGATAAAAGATAAAATGTATTCATCACATGGATTTTCCATTAATTTCTTTCAAATCAGAGGAAGTGTGCCTTGTTGTTTTATGGTAATAACTCAACTGGATTAATTTGTTAAATAATGAAGTCATGGAATCAAAATGTGAAGATGGCAAATTAAATAGACATCTGAAAATTTAGAACTATAATTATGTCTGGGAAGGAAATGCTGAAAATCATGGTATATGCATTGAAGGAGAGAGTTATTGTAGGGTCTTTATAAACATGCAAGATTGAGTTTAAAGAAGATGTAACCACAGGGCCACACCTGCTGCCAATGCATAACCTGATTTGCTGATAGGTGTTTTCTGTCATTGTACTGAATCACTAGTTGGAAAATTCCAGGCGGGATTCCCATTATTTTCCATTGAAAGTCTTTGACCATTTTTGATCAATGTTGCCACATGTGCAACGCTGTTGGGGACATCTTTTCATTAAAATAACTTTTCATGCCAGTATATTAAAATACACTCATTCTGTTTGAAGCAACTGATATCCACGGCACAAGTCCGGCTGAATTACCTGAACATACTGAGTGATCTTCGAGCATATGGAGGGAAAACCTTTAACGCAACCCTTCTGGTATGTAGGGAGAAACAGAAACTGGCTCATTTTTTAAACTAGACTTTTTTGTCATCTTTAATAAGTTTCTAATGAAATGCAACTTCTTCAGCTGCAGGACAGCGAATCATTTATCACATTGTTGGTCGGAGCCAAATATGGTATCAGCGAAGTTGTTAACAGCAAACTCAATATTATAAACCAGTTAACAGACTTCAACAGCATCCAGAAGTTGGAATTGACCTTTGAGTATGAGAAGATCAGCGTGGTGAACATCTACCTGGTGGATGTGAAGGTAAAGGCTATTGATGCTAACTGCTTGCTTGAACAAGGACTTAGTACATTTTCTGATACGGGTGTTGTCTGGTCAAATCCTTGCTGCTGTGACCTGTGCTGCAGTAACATTTGTTCAGCAATTATTCCTATCCTCAGTTTGCTAATGTTTTGCAATGAAGTTACTTGCGGGTGACTCTTACCTTTGCTCACTGTCAATCAGACAGCAGATGGCTTTAGTACGTAGCCGCACTGGCACGTCCATGATCCCAACATCAAGAGACCTGACTGCAATTTAACTCGGCCCTGAGCTAGGGAGGTCTCTGCATATTTCCAGCCAGGCTAGGCCAATCTGATCAAGCCCAGAAAGTGAAGTGAAGGAAAGGGAGGAGGTACTAAGGACATTTACCAAGGAAAGGTGGGATTTCTGCCTGTCTGCCAGCCAATCTTGCCTGTTTTCCCAGAATGCCAGTGACACTAATCTGCTGACACCGGAGTAATTTCCAAAGGCAGCAGTGACTAGGCCACTGCAGATCAGTGGAAGGCAGGCTCTTCGAGTCATAATTCCTGCCTCTCCAATTACAAATTAATTCTGTTCCTCTGAATCATTCAAGCAATTTCTCCAGCACGAGGTTAGACTGACTGGCTTCTAGCTCCTGGTTTATCCTTTGCTCCTGTTTGAATAACAGTACTACATTGGCTGTCCTCAAGTCCTCTGACTCTTCTCCTGGGCCAGACAGGTATAGAAAATTATTGCAACGTCCCTGATTTCGCCCCTTGCCTCACTCACCAACCTGGAATATACTTCATCCAGCCCTGGACATTTATCGAATTCTAAGCCAGACCACTCAGAGCTCTCTCTGTCAATGATAATTTATTTAATTGTATCACAGACCTTCTCCCTGATTTCTGTATGCATATTGTCCATTTCACAAGTGAGTACTGTCTGAAAGTATTCTTTTGGAATCCTACCTACATCCTCTGACTCCCTGCCTTACTCTGTGGTCCCAATGGCACGACTCTTTTACTCTAACTGTAAACCAGTTTAGGATTTCCTTCTATTTTAATTGTTAGTATCCCTTCATGTCACCAATTTTGGTCTCCTATTCTCCATTTTAAGTTCCCTCTTGAACATTCAGTACTCCTCTAGGATTTCAGCTGTTTTCAGTCCTGGATATCTGCCATAAGTATCTCTTTATTCTCTAAATCCATTGCTGTGTATCCTTAGATATCCAGTGCTCACAGGATTTAATGGTCCCACCCCTTCTTTTATTGGAACACGGTGGCCCTGTACTCTCCATATTTCCTTCTTGAATGCGCCCCATTTTTCTGTGACATATTTGCCTGAAAGTTATAAGAAATTGTTGCATTTAAATATTAATGATTAATTGAACTCATCCCACTCCTACATTGGAACAGTGACTCTATCTGAAAAGTAATCCGTGTTTGTAAAGTGATGTCTAGTGGCTCTGAAATATGCTATATAAATGCAAAGTTTCCGTTCGGGAAGTTGGCAATAGTTAGTACTTAACAACACCAAGACATTTTTAATGATGAAGTTTAGGTTTTCATAATACAATCCACCTCTCCCATTCAGATGAGGAATAAATCAAACCCCAGAGATTATTCCAAATTGTAATAAATGTTGTTAGAAATTTGCAACGTTTTACATTTGCTTTCACTTCTCCTTTCTCTCTTTTTTTTGTCTGTATCCAAACAATTTTTCTTATTCTTTGTTTCTCTTTCTGAGCCCAATTTGACTAATTCACCTGCCTGCTCTATTGTCCCTGCTTCTTTCTCAATCCGTGAATTTCGTGGTTAAAGAAATAGATTGTTTTATCCAGTATTTGCCCAGATCTCAGATTCCCTGTTGCCCTCACTTATCAACTCGCAATTTCAGCATTGTACAACATTTTCATGCTATAGATGAAGGAAAACAAATGAGGGAAGACACTGCACCCAGCAAATTCAAGGAAGCTAATGCTGAGCAAAATCTTTAAAATGAGTGAGCTGATATCATTTTCAGGTTAGGTCTGTTAGTGGAAAAGTTTAATTACTGACTCTGTTTTTATTTACAGTCTCTGACGTTGGTACTGGAAACTCGTCATGCTAAAGACCTTGTGTGTTTGATTGCTGGATATCATAGGCTATATGTGAACTCAACAGACTCCATATTCATCTGGCCTGGCAACTATCAAAGTCAGACAACTGAAGAAGGTAATACATTAGTCGTTTCTTTTTAAAATAAGAATCCCAGTTTTATTCCTGCCATACTTTTGCCCAAGAAACACAGAGAGTGATAGATGCCTGGAATGCAGAGGTAGTAGAGACAGGCACGGTAGATTAATTTAAGGTGCATCTGGACAGATGTATGTATAGGTGGGGAGCAGAGGGATATAGATGCTTAGGAATTGGGCGATAGATTTAGACAGTGGATTTGGATCGGCTCAGGCTTAGAGGGCCGAAGGGCCTGTTCCTGGGCTGTAAGTTTTCTTTGATCTTTGAAAGCAAACTTCCAAATGTGAATTTTGTTTCTATTGTCACTACCCCCAGGCAGAACTATGTTTTCTCTGCCATTTGTTAACATTCCAAATCCGACAAGGATGTTCTGAATACTGATTGAATCCTTGGTTAATGTCAGCTTTTATTAAGTGGCAACCTTTACATCCTGTGTGAAAGTTGCAGTTTCAAGTAACATTTGAAGACTCTCTCACTTACTGGGTGCTGAACATTAAGACTTGGGAAAGCTTAGATAATTCTGTCTACTATTTGGAAAAAAGGGAAGGGGTTTCTCCTGGCATATAGAAAATACAAAAACAATCTAGTAATAGCTGTAAAAGATTATTGCACCAAATAGGACCCAAATATTAACATATTTGAATTGATAGAAGATTGGCTGGGTTCAAGTCACATCTGCTCCAGAGATGTGTAATAACATCACTGAGCAGGTTAATTAAAAATATCTAGAAGATTGACTGGCTGACAGAAAGAGAGAATGTATTTGAAAAAGCTCTCTTTCTGATTGGCAGGATGACGAGTCCCAGAAGAATCTGTGTTGGGGCCTCAGCATTGAGAACAATGATTTAGATATGGGGAGGAAAGCCATGGCAGCTAAACTTGCAGATGACTCAAAGATGGGCGAGGAAGTACGTTGTGAAGAGGACATAAGGAGTTTTCAGATGGGTGTCAATCAATTGAATGAGCGCCCAAAAATTAGATTCTAGATTGGAGTGGTGCTGGAAAATCACAGCAGTTCAGGCAGCATCCCAGGAGCAGGAAAATCGACGTTTCGAGCAAAAGCCTGATGAAGGGCTTTTGCTCGAAACATCGATTTTCCTGCTCCTCAGATGCCGCCTGAACTGCTGCGCTTTTCCAGCACCACTCTAATCTAGAATCTGGTTTCCAGCATCTGCAGTCATTGTTTTTCCCCCGCCCAAAAGTTAGGCCAATGTAGTATAATGTGGAAAAATTATTTAGTTTGCAAGCAGAATAAAAATAAAGCAGAGTATTACTTAAAGTAAGAACAACTGCACCATTTCAAGGAGCAGAGATATCTATATGTGATAGTGCATGATTCACAAAATGTTAGTTTGCATGTGCAGCACATAATTATGAAGGCTAATGGAATGTAAACATAAAGGTATTTTGCTTCAATTATCCAGGGAATTGATGACAGTACAGCTCTAATATTTCATGTAGTTTTGGTCTTCTCGATTAAGGAAGACCATAAATGTTTTTAAAACAGTTCAGAGGAGCTTTCTGAGATTGATACCTGGAATGTGCAAGTTGTCTTATGAGAAAAGGTTGGGCAGACTGCCTTGTTTCCTTTGGAGTTTAGAAGTGCAATCCTTGACAAGTTGGAAATGGAAATGGCCTGTCCTCTTGTGGGTGAATCAAAAATTAGAGGTCACAGTTTTTAAAAGAATACAATCTTTTAGAGCAGAGATGAGTGGGCGGCACGGTGGCACAGTGGTTAGCACTGCTGTCTCACAGCGCCTGAGACCCGGGTTCAATTCCCGACTCAGGCGACTGACTGTGTGGAGTTTGCACGTTCTCCCCGTGCCTGTGTGGGTTTCCTCCCACAGTCCAAAGATGTGCGGGTCAGGTGAATTGGCCATGCTAAATTGCCCGTAGTGTTAGATAACGGGTAAATGTAGGGGTGGGTGGTGGGTCGGTGTGGACTTGTTGGGCCGAAGGGCCTGTTTCCACACTGTAAGTAATCTAATCTTCAGAAGTGTTTTTCTTTCAGATGGTTGTTGGGGGCTACAGTCATTAAATCCTTTTTAAGGCAAAAGTATTTTGCCTTATAAATATTTGTGAAGCAGGAGAATGAAAGGTTATCACATGGAAGTGGGGAAATGGAATTTAAAGCACAAATAGATTAATTATGGTTGTATTGATTGGCAGAGAAGACTTTATTGTCCAAGTGACTCACATCTGTTCCCAATTAGTATGGGCTTACATAGTCATAAAGCCCTACCTCTTCTCTTCGCTTTCCGTTCAGTCAATTTCCTGGATGTAAAGGCTCAGTTCCTTTTCTCAGTGTACATTTCCTGCTATGACATATCATCCACACAGTCAGTAAAGATAAAAGGCAGCTCACCCACCATCCTCTCAAGGGCAATTGGGGATGGGCAATAAATGTTGGTCATCCAGCAATGCCCTCATCACATGAATTAATGTATGAAAAAACACAGTGTAAAGGACAGGAGGACTCTTCTCTCAGACCCTATGAGATGTGTGCAGATTATTAGAAATCGAGGTTAACGGACTGTTCAGCTCCTGTGGGTGTTGTACCTAAGGGATGGTAACAATTTTCATGTCCATGCCAATCCTTCCATTAGACTGATCAGTTCTGTGGAGCACTAGCGAGGTTTGTGATTATTGGCATCACTTTCAGACAGTGACTCTTTGCAATGAAGTTATGATAGAAAATAAACTCATGTCAGTTTAAACACGTTTCCCTCTCAGAATGATATCAGTAGCAGTGATCTGAGAGAGATGAGTGAATCACAGTTGAGACACAACTCACATTTTCCAATGGCATTGCTCACTCTGACTTTATGCCAGTTAGGTGAGTTTCAGTTGCTGATAGGTCTTGTTAAAATTCCAGAATGTAGGAACTTACATTTTATCATATGTATCCGTAGGATCTAGAAAGTGTTGAAAGCTTATTCAAGGAATGTCTCAATCAGAAATATTGATCAAGAAATAGGATATCAAATTTTATTTACTGTAAAAGTTACTACTTTTCCTTTTAAATCATGAATAATAGCCTGGCACTGTATTTGAGTGGTGTCCTGAAGCTGAATGAACACGTACAATTGGTATGACTTCAATATTGAAACTTTAACAGTTAAAGGCTCCACCCCAGGTATTTCCTTCAACTAACTCCTTGCAGACAGGAATATCCTGTTTTTGTGAAGAAACTTATCCAAACAAACATTTTCAAGCAAAATAAATAACTTAACCAGAAAGGAAGAGCATAGAAGTTAATCATTGAAGTTTTTATAATTTTTTGTAATTCATTAATGGGATGTCAGTTATTGCCCATTCCTAATTTCCAGGAGGGCATTTTAAGATGGCAGAATTCAGTTTTTAAAGAAATATTAGATGGTTCTTTCATCTGACCTTAGATGTAACTTTTTTACTGTGCAGGTGACGAGGCCCAAGATTAAGTGATTCAGAGTCATCATCAGACATTGAGTCTATAGATATCCACAAATTGAGAAATGGATTCATAGGGCCTCTGACTGAAGAAAATGAGGACATTGAGAACTCGGAAAGTGAGGCTACAGACAGTGACTGCTTACAGGAGAATATCCAGGAAGAGACCAGTTGCAGCACAGGGGATGTGTCTGATCTGAATGATGAAGCAACAAGTCAGGGAGGAGACTTTTGTGATAGAAGCTGTTCTGCTGACTCTATGGATGAACTGCAAATGGAGACTTCAGCTCCACACTCACATGGTGAGATTTCTGAAGATGATGACAAAGATTCTAACACTGAAGAGAGTGATGGTGAGCCAGTTACAAAGAAGCACTGTACCATGGAATTGAAAGACAGTTTTGAACAACCTTCAGCAGACTCCTTAGCCTCTACTTTGACCCTTTCTAAATGCTTTGCATGTTTTACAAAGGTGGTTTGCTCTATTCCTGACCTCAGCCAAAGTGAGAACCCATGCACTGCAGAAGTTTGCAACCAGTGCCCCAGGAACGAGGATGACAGTTATGCAGAAGGGGACAAGTCTTGGAATTTGACAAGTCATGGCCTGCTCACTGAGTTACCACCTGCTATTGATGGGGACTTATACAGTGAGGTCCTCACTATCCCGATTCTGGCTCCTCCCCCTGACGAATTTTTCGATGCAGCTGAAAAGGTTACTCATGTGGAAGGTTCAGGTGACATCAACTTCAGTGGAACTGAAGCAGGTAGGTCTGACAGATGACAATCAGGTTTCCACTTGCTTCCATTTACCCCATACAACAAATTAAATGAAATCCAAAATATATTTGAACACATTTTCAAACATACTTAAGAATGATGAATAATTAAAATATATTCTGTGTTTATTTTAATTCACTTATTACATGTTACCAATGCACCTTTATATACCTGACTAGTGATGACACATGAGGAACAGGTACTGAGTTCCAGTGATGTGAAGAATCTGAATTAAACAGGCAAGGATGAAATTATTGACATCCCCACAAGTTAAAAATTGCATCATCAGAAAAAATTCAATTTAGTCTCATTGTTGAGCTCATTTGAAAAAGTCAATTTTAAGTAATTGACATATCTGAGAATTACAAATCTTTTAATCTCGAGACAATTAATCCCTGGTAAAGTCATTCAGTTTCTAAAGAAATAAACAGATAAAGCAATTTAAGAAGATTATACTTCACAAAAAAAAGAATTCACTAAAAATTTTTTCTCCAAATTAAAACTTTTTACCCTTGGTATGCCTTTGATCATTTTCCAGACCAGTTTAGTGAAATCCTGGTCACTATTATGGAAGTACTTTCCTGCTGATACTTCTTGAATCTGCCCTGCTTAGTTTCCAAAACCAAAATCCAGAAAAGCCCTTGATCCTCACAAAAGGGGATAAGAACAATGTTCCCTAATGGAGAGCCAGTTTGACTTTGGTGGTGGGAAAGTTTTTTGAAATGATAATCTGGCTCAGAATTAACAGTACTAGGATAAGTGTGAGTTATGTAAAGCAAGCATCAATTTAGAGCATAGAGAAATGCACGGAAACAGACTGTTCAGTCCAACTTGTCCATGCCAACCAGCTATCCTAAATTAATCTAGTCCCATTTGCCAGCACTTGGCCCATATCCCTCGAAACCCTTTTTATTCATATACCAATCCAAATGCCTTACAATTGTACCAGCACTTCCTCTGGCAGCTTATTCCATACACACACCACCCGCTGCATGACAAAATTGCCCAGTAGGTCCCTTTTACGTCTTTCCCCTCTCACCTTAAGCCTCTGCCCTCCAGTTTGGACTCTACAACCCTGGGGAAAATTCTTGTCTGTTTACCTATCCATGCCCACCATGATTTTATAAACTTTGATAACATCACCCTCAGTTTCTAATGCTCCAGAGAAAATAGCCCCAGCCTATTCAGTATGTTTAAAGGCAGATAATTTTTACATAACTTGTATAAGAGGGAATAAAGAGGATTGTTGAGGGTAATGCAGTTAACGTAATGTATATAAAGTGTTTGATAAGGTATCCTGATCCCTGATGAAGGGCTTATGTCCGAAACGTCGAATTTCCTGTTCCTTGGATGCTGCCTGACCTGCTGCACTTTTCCAGCAACACATTTTCAGGTTTGATAAGGTATCCCAAAGTAGGTTTGCTGTCAAATTTGAAAACCTTGGAATACATGAAAATGAAATGTCTGAGGGACTCTAAATGGGTAGCAGTAATTACACTTTTTTGGACTGGAGGGAGAAAGTGATCACTGCTGTTTCCCATGGTTAAAAAATAGGATCACTGTTTTTCTTGATAAATTTTAGACTTCAGTGTAAGCTTTAAGAGGATATGAAATGGCTGTGAAATGGACAGACATGTGGCAGATGACATGTAATGGATTTAATATTTTTATATGGTGAGTGTGTTCGATCCAGAATGTGTTACCTGAAGGTGTGGTGGAAATAGATGTAATCATGGGTTTCAAGAGATAAAGGGTGCAGGAAATATTTATAAGATTGGTCTCAGGTATAAGGGATTCAAATTTGATCAGCAGGGTTGTACAAGTGAGACTGTTCACCTTCAAGAAGTGATGTTGAAAGGAAGAGCGATCTAGACAGGGCAGATACAAAAAAATCAGAGGAGGAATGGAGAACCTGAGGACTCGAATTTAAAATGACTGGTGAAGTAACAGAAGAGAACATGGAAAACCTTAATATGCAGTTGGTGGTGGTGGAGGAAGATTCAGTAATGTCTTTGAAAAGAGAGTTGATAGTAAAAGTTAAAAATCACACAACAGTGTGTTAAAGTCCAACAGGTTTATTTGGAAGCACTAGCTTTTGGAACGCTGCTCCTTCATCAGATGGTTCATCACAACCACCTGATGAAGGAGCGTCGCTCCGAAAGCTAGTGCTTCCAATTAAACCTGTTGGACTATAACCTGGTGTTGTGTGATTTTTAACTTTGTACACCCCAGTCCAACACTGGCACCTCCACATCATTGATAGTAAAAAGGAGACCAATGGTAGTAGTTGATCAGTGAATGGGATAAGGTTATAAGGTTGTAAAGAATAGTTGAAAGGCTGAGAGTTGGGAGTGTTTAGAAAAAAAACTGGGTGATCAAAAGCCAGGCGAGAAGTGTAAAAAGAACAGGAGAATGAACTAACCAGGAATTTAAAAGAAAATCTGAAAAGTTTTTAAATTTGTGAAGAAAGGAAGAGTGTGGCTAAAATAAATGTTGGTCCCTTGGAGGAAGAGACAGGAGAAATTATTATTTGTACCCATCTTCACAGTAGACTACACAAATACATAAGAGAACTGTTGATTAATCAAGGAGCTAACAAGGGTGAGGAATGTAAAAGTGATTAATATTAGTGGAGGAAATGAATTAGAGAAACTTAAGAGACTAAAAGCTAACAAATCCTAAACTCTCTTGATCTACATCCTGGGATTTCAAAAGAGGTAGCTATAGAGATAGTGGGTGCAAAAGTTATGATTTTGCAAAATTCCATTTTAAAAACACCAGTCCAGCATATTAGAAGTAGGCAAATGTAACATTGCTCTTCAAGAAAGAAGGGAGAGGGAGAACAGGGTAGTTATCCTGACAACAGTTGCTGGGAAAATGTTGGAAACTATCATTAAGGAAGTCTTAATAATGCATTTAGAACAATATAAAAGGATAAGACAGCACCAACATGGTTTTATGAAAAGGAAATGGTTTAATTAATTTATTAAAGCTTCTTGAGGATGTGATTACTGCTGTCCATTTTATTCTTGATTGAGTGACAGGAAACAGAGTAATGGCTGATGGATATTTTTCATCTAGAGTGAGGTTTACAATAATGCTCCCCTTTGGTTGACACTGGGGATTTTTGTTGCAGGAGATATTTTCAAAGCTTGCAGATGTTACAAAATTCAGAAGAATTATAGATGCAAGAAGACAGTTCAGAAAACATCGACAACTTAGTGACGTGGGCATTTCGGGCAGATAAATTCAATGTAGAAAGGTGTGGGTGGTGCAGTTTGGTAGGAAAGAAATGGGCAGACAATATAAGATCTCCTTCCTATCGGAAAGATGTGGTGAAACTTGAAAGGGTTCAGAAATGATTTACAAGAATGTTGCCAGGGTTGGAGATTTTGAGCTATAGGGAGAGGCTGAATAGGCTGGGGCTGTTTTCCCTGGAGCAGTGGAGGCTGAGGAGTGACTTTATAGAGGTTTACAAAATCATGAGAGGCATAATAGGATAAATAGACAAAGTTTTTTCCCTGGTGGGGGAGTCCAGAACTAGAGGGCATAGGTTTAGGATGAGAGGGGAAAGATATAAAAGAGACCTAAGGGACAACTTTTTCACGCAGAGGGTGGTACATGTATGGAATGAACTGCCAGAGGAAGTAGTGGAAAGATTGGGTTGGGATATCTGGTCGGCATGGACGAGTTGGACCAAAGGTTTGTTTCCTTGCTGTACATCTCTATGACTGTGATTCTATAAGAGATACGATTTTTAATGTCTGCAGGAGCAGAAAGAACCAGTTGTTTGTCTGCATAATTCATTAATGGAGCCATGACAAGTAGAAAGAGCTGTTTATGAAGTATGCAGTAATCGGGTCTTCATTAATACGGATATAGGGGTCAAGAGCAGGGAGGCTATTCTGAACCTATACAGGATACTGGTTATATCTCATTTGGAGGATGGCATACAGTTCTGGGTGCCACACGTTTAGAAGGATATGAATGCATTGGACAGAGTACAGAAAGGCCTATGAGAATAGTTTCAGTGATGAGAAATTTCAGCTGTGAAGATAGATCCGAGAGGTTGAGACTGTTTTGCTGGAGAGGAGAAGGCTGTTGGGAGATTTGAGAAAGTTTTGGAAATTGTGAGTGGTGTGTACAGAATAGACAGGGAGAAACTTAAAGGGATTGAGAACCAGAGGGTACACCTTTAAGGCATTTTGCAAAAAAAGCAAATGCAAAGTGAGAAAAATGAAATTCATGCAGAACATAGTTAGGATCTGGAATGCACTGCCTGGAAGTGTGATGGAGGGAAAGTGAATTAAAATGTTCGAGAGGGCATTGAACAATTATTTAAATTGAAAACAAATGTGCGGCATTGTGGAGAATAGGCAGGAGTCTGACACTAGGATAAAAACGCTCAGACATCCAGTGCAGACTCAATGGGCCAATTGGGTATCCATCTGTACCATGACAATTCTGTGATTCCGTGATAAGAATGGCAAAGTAAATCTATAAAAAGTTTGAATATTCGTGTATAGAGAGACTTGGGTGTACTGGTGCATGGAACTCAGAAAGTTATCATGCAGGTACAGAAACAATTAAAGTAAAGGCTCTTTTACTTTTTTGTAAGGTGATGGGAGTATAAGGATAAGGAAACAGAGGAGAATAAAGGGATTTTATAAATATGTTAAGGACAAAAGGGTAACTGGGGAGAGAATAGGATCTCTCAAAGATCAGCAAGGCAGCCCTATGTGTGGAACCACAGGAGATGGGGGAGACAGTCTTGGACTTTATTCAAGAATATTAAAAGAAATGACTAGTCAGAGTGCGATGCAGGAAAATGTAAAATAACCATTTGTAAGTAACTTCCATCTATCAGATCTTTAAAATTAAAATTAATACATCCCGGCATCATGTTTGAATACATTAGTGTCTCTAATTTGGATGTTCGTAATTCGGGGACCTCCCTTCCACCTCCCCCCTCCCTCCCCCCACACACAGTGTAATAAAAGAATGATAATTAAGAAAATGTTGTTCTAGCATTGTTCATGAAGAGCAGGCAGTTGAATGTTGTGAGTGGTAATGTTGATATTGGTAATTGAATATATTTTTTCGAGAATTGTGCGTTTGCAGGCTGATTGAAGCTCCTTTGTCCTGATTTCTTTTTTAAGCAGTTTGCAGCAGAGAGGGATCTCTGTTTCAATGTTCGGTTAGCTTACTTGGAGCATTTCGAGTAAGAAAATTCCTTTACAAGCAACAAGGGTGACAATGGCATAGTTCTTCAGTTGTGACCCTCACAGCCCAGTAATGCCTGAATGCTGGTCCACAGAAAGGCCTTCAGTACCACTAGTCCACTATTGTAGAGTTCAAACTGGCTACTTCATTCCTGTCCTTGTACATTATTTTCAAGGAGAAATACAAAACGTGTCTGTAATTTGCATGAGTGACTTGGTTTTGAGCAGGAGCTCATCGGCTCCTCCCATTATCGTCGTACTCACAAAAGATCACAGTTCAGTCTGTTCTTTTACTCCTTTCGCTGTCCTATCCCATCAATCCCACACTTAGTCAGTTAATCTTTACATTTATATCTGCTGTCATTTGATCTCAGTAATTGTAGTCTTTTTAAAAAACACAGATTTTGGAAATAAGGACTAAAAATGTCCCCAGTATTGTTGATATTCTGAGCTGTGGTCTTGACAGACACTTATCCTTCTGGAAATCGAAATACAATACATTCATCAGTTCCCTTTTATCCATGGGACATGTTCCTTCCTCAAAGAACTCTAATAGATTGGTTAAATGTGATTTCCCATTCACAAAACCACGTTGATGCTACCTGATTATTGAGAGTTTATCCAAGTGGCCTGTTATAACTTCTTTATAACTTCTGACATTTTCCCTGATGTTAAGCCTGTCATTCCCTGCTTCCTGCTCTCCTCCCAGTTTGAGTAAAGAAATTACAATTAACTGTCTTCCAGTTTAATAGAATTTTTCCTGAATCTCAGGAAATATAGATAATTAAAACTAAGGCAACAACTATCTCACTGTGTGTTGGGGGGTGGGGTGGAAGGGAGGTCCCCGAATTACCAACATCCAAATTAGAGACACTAATGTATTCAAACATGATGCCGGGATGTATTAATTTTAATTTTAAAGATCTAATAGATGGAAGTTACTTACAAATGGTTATTTTACATTTTCCTGCATCGCACTCTGACTAGTCATTTCTTTTAATATTCTTGAATAAAGTCCATCAGGACCTGGGCACATGATGGAGGGCTTATGCCCAAAACGTCGATTCTCCTGCTCCTCGGATGCTGCATGATGTGCTGTACTTTTCCAGCACTACATCCTCGACTCTGATCTCCAGCATCTGCAGCCCCTCCTTTCTCCTAGATCTACAACTGTCCAAATTGTGAAGGAGGGAGTCGGCCATCATGAATCACAGCAACATTCTAGCAAAGCTTGACCTGTTGAACCTAAGCAGAGCAAGCAGAAGTGCCATTTCCTTGTGACATTAGTGGTTGGCTCCTAACTGCAACATAGCTTTCATTGAAAAAAAAGAAATGACATGTTGTTGAGCAGCTGAAATTGTCATTAACCGTGTAACATTCCTTGTTGCCAAGCAGCCAAACCCTAGTTCAGTCTACTGTCTCAAAGAGAGCTGAACCTGTAGACTATGTAGGAAGATAGTGTTGTAACTATTGTCAGGATAGTGGACATTTAGCAGCATGATATTCTAGGTATGGTTGCAGAACAAGAGTACATTTGTGATTTTGGTACATCTTCCCATTGAGGCACAATACTGGCAAGGGCACAAGCATTTAACCAATGAATCCTTGTTCCATTGAAAAAATCCACTTATAAAAATTCACCCTAATGTGCCCCTAGAATCACTGGAATAAATCATTTCAAGGGGCAACTCCAGTACAAAAAATACATTTGATACGCTGATCATAAAATAGAAAGGAAGATAGAAACTTGAGGTTTTGCTCCTTATCCAATATTCAATTCATTTTATTTAAGATAGGGCAGTTCTTCTTTGTATAGCTCTATTGGTATATTCAAGAACTTATTTCAATACAGGTTGAAAATCAATTAACAATAGAGGCCAGTGATTACATGTATATGCTAAGAGTCATGTAGATGAAAATTAAACTGCTCTGTTAACTAGCAGAATAATCACTGTTATTTGATGTTTGGAGAAAGGATAAACAATATGTCAACAAATTAAATATTTTCTTTTGTTTTCTTGGTAGAGTTGGAGTCTGCTAAAATTAAGGGGATTGAAGCAAAACAAAATGTGCAGATAAGTCCAAGTCTTTTTGGCACAGGACTGGACATCAAATCTGTTGAATGCATCAAAGGTAAACCAGAAGAAATAAAATACACAACCACAGGAAAAAGACATTTTGCATCTGATGACGTATATGATGTAAAAGCTGTTCAATTGCAGAGTCATTCAAACAAACATGGAGATCGTATGCGTTGTAATGAAAAGAAACATGTTAAGACAAAAATGCATCGATGGAATACACTTTCTTCTTTGACAAGTATCGAAAATGAACCTGCCTTGTTGGAAACTAAGCCTATTGGTCCATTAACATCCATTTCCACCTGTGCCAATAAAAAGGTCCAATCAGATTTAATGGAAATGGAGCCAGATACCATGGAAACAAAGTCAGTCACAGAAACAATACCAGTCATTACTCCAGTTTCAGTCAGACGTTACCCATGTGATTCAGGCATGAGAGAGGAATGTGCTTCTCATACAGAGACTACAGCAGGAGAAAAATTAAACATTTCTCTTAAAGCTCAGCTGCCTGGAGGTGACTGCACCAATGTGGAGGAGTGTTCAAGTCCTTCAGGAGTAATTCTAGAGCTTGCTCATGCATACTCACAGAATCTAACAGAAGATGAGATGCATAATGTTACCACTGTGTCTTGCACTGATGAACAACAAACACAATTAGCATGAAAGACAAAGGGCAAGGTGAAGCAATTGTCAAAAACAACACAGTCCTAGAAATGGGAGATGAACATGCTCAGTAGATGAACAAGGATCAAAGTGGAACTGCATTCAGGCAAACTTTATATCAAGTAAACTCCAAGGAAAATATGTTCATCTCTGAAGAAGTGGTTAAAAATAGTCAAAGAAGAGGATCATGTTACCAAAATGATGATGGCACTATAACTTCACAGATGTATTCTATGGTGTCTACAGAAGATCTGACAGCACTGACAGAAAACTCAGTTCTGGAAGAGGAAATCTCCAGCAGGAGGAACTCATCTAAGACAGACAAAAAAAGCAAAGATGCTTACTCCCTTGACATATCCAGGTTACGTCTGAATTTAAACCGAGTCTCCTTTAAGACATTCGGCATGTTTAAACATTTAAAATCACCACACTTAGAACCAAAGATTGAAACTTGCGCAGTGAGGTCTCTTAACATTTCTGAGTGCAACACGGAGCCTGCAGAAGACAGCTCGAAAGATGACTTATCAAAAACAGAACAGATCTCTAACCAGACTGAGGCAAGTATAACTGAGATCAGTACATCGATAATTTGCCCTCAAGATAGAAACCTTCCTCAGGAAATATCTTCACTGACAAATACACCAAGGCAGCTTTATGAAGTAGACAACTCAACCATTCAGGAATCTGCAACTGCAACTCAGCAAAATGAATGTCCCTCCACCAAACTGAGCTGTCTCCAACAAATAAAAAATAAACACAGTTTGAATGTTGACTCCAGAGTTCAAGCTATCCTCACAACTGACTTGGATAAGGAAATAGATGAACAGCTCCCAATGAGTGATAGGAAACGTGTAGCTGTAAGATAGTATATTGGAATCGTTTTCGAGCACAGGGTACTGATGTTAATGACGAAAGCAAAGATTTAGCATATTCCATACGGCAGTGTTCACCAAAGACCACCCCACCTGATTCAGAAAACCACCTCTCTCAATACCTCACCACATTTACTGGGCAAAGTGAGAAATTCATGCTTACCAGTTGCTCCTTTGATTTTCCTAAAACTGATCTTACACCAAAGTTTGAAGGCTCCATTCTGTCACAATTCAAGGCTGAAAGATATAGCATGCCGAATGGGTTCCATCTGATACGGAACAATATCATGGAGCTACTCAATGTGCTGAAAGAATTCCCCAGAGAAAGTCATATTGAGGAAGAATGTGCAATACTTACTTCATCAATAAAGGAGAAATTATATATTGAAAGTGGAAAACTGATGTCTGCTTGCCAGAAGGGCATTAAAGTAGACCAGGCTCCTGTGGAGATGCTCCTGGGAGTTTCTGAAAGTTTCCAGGCCCTCATACAGCTAACAGCAACATGTCTCCAGTTCACGACCTGCATGCATTGCGCAGAACGTCATGCCGAAGTGGTCAATAACTTAAAAGACGTTTCTTTGACTTATAAAACCTTTGTGAAAATCTCTCAGGATGCATGCAGCAGGAAGTGTGATGACTTAAGGATGAAACTCCTGGCTCAACAGTGTAATGCACTGACTGCTGATGTTTTCTGCCTGACGCAGTCATTCAAATAATATACCCCTGAAACAGAAAACAGTGTTTGTAAAGTTTGGGCCATGAGAGAATATTATTAGAACAATTTAAAGAAAGACGTAGAATTGTGTGACAAGTACATGATCTGCACTAAACTCATCCCCTGGAAAAACATGCGCACTACAATATGACACTTTGATTGGCATTGGCCGTATGACTAATAACAATCAGAACTCAAAGTTTGTGCGAAGATTTGTAGCTCGGGTGCTTGTTGCAGTGGTTCTGTTCGCCGAGCTGGAAGTTTTTGTTGCAAACGTTTCGTCCCCTGGCTAGGAGACATCATCAGTGCTCTGGAGCCTCCTGCGAAGCGCTTCTTTGATGTTTCTTCTGGCATTTATAGTGGTCTGTCCTTGCCGCTTCCGGGTGTCAGTGTCAGCTGTCCACTGTAGTGGTTGGTATATTGGGTCCAGGTCGATGTGTTTGTTGATGGAGTTTGTGGATGAATGCCATGCCTCTAGGAATTCCCTGGCTGTTCTCTGTCTGGCTTGCCCTATGATAGTAGTGTTTTCCCAGTCGAATTCATGTTGCTTGTTGTCTGAGTGTGTGGCTACTAGGGATAGCTGGTCGTGTCGTTTCGTGGCTAGTTGGTGTTCATGTATGCGGATTGTTAGCTGTCTTCCTGTTTGTCCTATATAGTGTTTTGTGCAGTCCTTGCATGGTATTTTATAAACTACATTAGTTTTGCTCATGTTGGGTATTGGCTCCTTTGCTCTAGTAAGTTGTTGTCTGAGCGTGGCTGTTGGTTTGTGTGCCGTTATGAGTCCTAGGGGTCGCAGTAGTCTGGCTGTCAGTTCTGAAACGCTCCTGATGTATGGTAGTGTGGTTAGTCCTTTTGGTTGTGGCATGTCCTCGTTCCATGGTCTATCTCTTAGGCATCTGTTGATAAAGTTGCGCGGGTATCCGTTTTTGGCAAATACCTTGTATAATTATCCCTAGTAGCCACACACTCAGACAACAAGCAACATGAATTCGACTGGGAAAACACTACTATCATAGGGCAAGCCAGACAGAGAACAGCCAGGAAATTCCTAGAGGCATGGCATTCATCCACAAACTCCATCAACAAACACATCGGACAGCTGAAACTGACACCCGGAAGCGGCAAGGACAGACCACTATAAATGCCGGAAGAAACATCAAAGAAGCGCTTCGCAGGAGGCTCCAGAGCACTGATGATGTCTCCTAGCCAGGGGACGAAACGTTTGCAACAAAAACTTCCAGCTCGGCGAACAGAACCACTCCAACAATCAGAACTGATGCAAGACATGTCCTCTTTCTATGGTAATGTAGTACTCTGCTGATTCTTCAGACTTCTATATGCATCATATAGACAGCATTTTAATGCTGCCCTTTCAAACTGAAACTGAGGTCTGAATTCATTCCATTGACTGTTGGGAATCTGAAGGTTTCAGGGGCTTCCCATCGTGTTTCCAGAGGACCAGGCCATGCTACAAAATTCCATATAATTTGATATGAGTTGATACCAAATAAGCAATCTCCTCCAGAGAGCTCTCGAAATGAAAACATTATGTCTGCCCACGTGTGCATTTGTGTGTGTGTGTGTGTGTGTGTGTGTGTGTGTATGTATATGCGTGTGCGTGTGCATGCTGAGGTAAGAAGGTGCTGCCTTGAGACTGTAGATAAAGTAGGCAGTGAAAAGTAATAGAAATATAAGAATTTTCCTTTAGCATCTATCTCACGTTCTGTTGTTTGATATTAGCATTAGATACTTTAAGCTGTAGAATGTTTCACTCTTTGAATTTGACATTGTTTGTTGCAATAGAAAATATATGGTATTAAAGAATTCTATTTCCACATTACAGTGTTAAATAGTGATCATTGGATTTCCTCAGCATGGCGGGAGGCAGGTTGCAGTATCTATCACTTGCTGGGTTTACAAGAAAGGCATTCTTAGTTAGTTGATATATTTGTGTAATTTCTATCTGAATCGAAAGAGGCTAGGATTTTAGGATACAGAGCTTAAATGGGCAATGCTGCGAAAGATCATTAATTCTCTCAGTGGTTTATAACAACAGAAAAACTTAAATTATCACCTCACCAATTCTTTTGACATGCCAATGCTGATTATATCAAGATAGAAGCCATTATTTGTCACATACAAGGCTATAAAAATTCTAAGTTTCTTTGTAATTATACACATGGTCTGGGACTAATTTCTTGATGCACAGCACCGAAAGAGCTCTTGAACACAATTATGTTATACTGAGGCTAACAATTTGCCCATCATTAAAACTAAGGTATTGAAAATTGTCGAGTAAAAAATGAGGTCTGCAGATGCTGGAGATCTGCAAATGTGTTGCTGGTCAAAGCACAGCAGGCCAGGCAGCATCTCAGGAATAGAGAATTCGACGTTTCGAGCATAAGCCCTTCATCAGGAATAATATTCCTGATGAAGGGCTTATGCTCGAAACGTCGAAATTCCTGAGATGCTGCCTGGCCTGCTGTGCTTTGACCAGTATTGAAAATTGTCGCTTGCAATTCTGGGTCTACAGTTTCCCTACAATTATCAGTCCCTGGATTGGGAGTGTTGGTTTAAGGAATCACCTTTGTGATAATGGATGCCCAAGACAGCTTTAAATCAGAAAATTTTCCTTGTTTTTTCTTTTAATGGTTCAAAACTCAAACAACCTTGTATGTACAGAGAAAGTCATACTTTCAAACATTTTATTTTCTCTTTCAGCTATAATTCACATAAACTGATCTTCGCTCCTAAGCTGGAAGTTGCGTTTTTTCAGTGACCTATCACTGGAGAGTGGCATAATCCAAGAACTAACAGTAGGTTAACACCTTCCATCCCGACCTCAAATTCACCTGGACTGTCTCAGACTCCTCCCTCCCCTTCCTAGACCTTTCCATTTCTATCTCGGGCGACCAACTCAACACAGACATCTACTATAAACCGACTGACTCCCACAGCTACTTGGACTACACCTCCTCCCACCCTGCCCCCTGTAAAAACTCCATCCCATATTCCCAATTTCTTCGTCTCCGCCGCATCTGCTCCCAGGAGGACCAGTTCCAATACCGTACAGCCCAGATGGCCTCCTTCTTCAAGGACCGCAGATTCCCCCCAGACGTGATCGACGATGCACTCCACCGCATCTCCTCCACTTCCCGCTCCTCCGCCCTTGAGCCCCGCCCCTCCAACCGCCACCAAGACAAAACCCCACTGGTTCTCACCTACCACCCCACCAACCTCCGTATACAGCGTATCATCCGCCGTCATTTCCGCCAACTCCAAACGGACCCCACCACCAGGGATATATTTCCCTCCCCTCCCCTATCAGCGTTCCGCAAAGACCACTCCCTTCGTGACTCCCTCGTCAGGTCCACACCCCCCACCAACCCAACCTCCACTCCCGGCACCTTCCCCTGCAACTGCAGGAAATGTAAAACTTGCGCCCACACCTCCTCCCTTACTTCTCTCCAAGGCCCCAAGGGATCCTTCTATATCCGCCACATATTCACCTGCACCTCCACACACATCATCTATTGCATCCGCTGCACCCGATGTGGCCTCCTCTATATTGGGGAGACAGGCCGCCTGCTTGCAGAACGCTTCAGGGAACACCTCTGGGACACCCGGACCAACCAACCCAACCACCCAGTGGCTCAACACTTTAACTCTCATACCCACTCCACCGAAGACATGCAGATCCTTGGACTCCTCCATCGCCAGAACATAACAACACGACGGTTGGAGGAAGAGCGCCTCATCTTCCGCCTGGGAACCCTCCAGTGTCCTACTCACAGTCATTTCCTCACTAATCATTGATGGTCAATTTCCATGGGTTTGGGAAGAGGAGAGTCTCAACATGTGGTTAAAAAGCCATATTCATTCCAGAAAATGACTGACAACATTGTTTCTGCTATTTGAGGATTTCTGTAGGGATATTTACAGACCACATTGACATTGATATTTACAGGAAACACGTATGATGATCGCCTGCAGAAGTGACGTGATTAGCTCATGCTATTACAGTAGCAAGAAATTTCACCACGGGTGATTTAAAACGCAACTTGGTCTTTATAATCTAACAAGAGTGGGGGAATTCAAAAGGTGAGAGGAGAAAGATTTAAAAGGGACTTGAGGGTCATATGTAGAATGTACTGCCAGAGGAAGTGGTAGATACAGGCACAGTTACAAAATTTAAACAACATTGGACATACACATGATTGAGGGATAGGGGCCAAACACAGGCAAGTGGCACTAGTTTAGTTTGAGAAACTTGGTCGGCATGAATGATTTGTACCAAAAGGTCTGTTTCCATGCTAAATGATTTTATGACTCTAAATTAACATGTATTTATTATTATTAAAAAGAACTGTGATTTTAGGCATAATCTATGGGGACCACAGACATGTCTGTCTGTTGCAGAGTTCCGTGTGGTTATACAATTTGAAGGATACTTGTCTGCATTAAGCATAGCAAAGCAAAAATTCAATCCTTTATGTGCAGGATTTGAATGTCCATTGTCCATTTTATTCGACCCCAGATACTAGTCATCCAGCCCAGTAAGCAAATCAACCCTCAGAGAGAGATATAAAGCAAATCAATAAGATCATTATAAGGGACAAGGAATAATCCTTTTAGCTTACGATATTGATTAGTATGAATTCATACTAAGTCTTATTCACAGACTTCTACATAAAGTTAGTGAAATTACAGCTGGAAATGACAATGGCCACACCTTTGAAATAAACTTACACATATCCTGAAGAAGGGCTTATGCCCGAAACGTCGAATCTCCTGTTCCTTGGATGCTGCCTGACCTGCTGCGCTTTTCCAGCAACACATTTTCAGCTTTAAAATGTGTTACCAGTGATCACAGATTACTTGTATATTGCAGGAAACAAACTCCTGCTGTTGGCATCACCTTGCATCGCAAGCCAACCATCCAGCCAACTGAGCTAAACTGACCCCCAATTCATATCATGCAGGACTATACATTAGCACCGTCAATTATTCTTAGCTTCTCTTTTTGTGAATTGCACATGGTGAGGAGGTAGCTATTTGTAACTTTGTCACCGTGTTGGCATTTAATGTGCACTATAGCTTTCTTACAAGCATTGTCATTAATGCAGTGTTTGTACAATCTATATATCCAGTTTTAGTTTTGATTGCTTCTTTTGTTCATTTTGCCTTACCACTTGCAAAGAACTCTGGGGCCGCAGAGTACTCTCAAAACTCTGCCTTTTTCAGCCGCAGATTAACTGTAGCGGATAAAATTGGATCTTTGGAAAAAGATGGTCTGAGCAATGCATGAGTATGTGGTTGAAAGCTCTTCTTGGGGTCAAATATGAGGTCAAAGTTGCAAACAATCTGTTTTGGTCTCAAATAGTTGCTAGAGAGAAAGAGGGAGAGAGATGAACCATAGCTAGTGAACAGAGTTTGGAATGGCACATCAGTTTTCTCAATATTTAACTGGCGAAAATTTCTGCTCTTGAAAATCAGAGTCAAAAAGTGTGGGGCTGGAAAAACACAGTCAGGCAGTATCTGAAAAGCAAGGGAAATGACATTTTAGGCAAAAGCCCTTCATTAGGATGCTGCCTGACAGACTGTGCTTTTTCTGCTCCAGACTCTTTGACTCTGATCACCAGCATCTGCAGTCCTCACTTTCTCCCAATCTTGAAAGTCAGACAGATCATTAACTAGCAACAGTGCAGCAGTCAAGAGAGATTGTGGTTAGGTAGAGTTAAGTGTTGACAATATATCTTTTTTATAATAATGTGGTTAAGAAGCAGCATATCAATGTGAAACAGGAGGACACCTAGGATAGATTCTTGGGGGCATGAAAGATACTGACATGAGCGGTGATAGCATGGATCTGTTTCTTTGGAGGACTATTATTCTTAAAAACGTATGACCGAGGCCAAATACAACAACATAGTGTTTTTCCACAAACCCATGCTCTGTAAGAATATCTAGGAACTCCCTCCCTTGGTGGGATGTGTTGTCCCAGTCGAAGTGGTGTCCTTCCTCATATAAGGATAATAGTGAGAAAGTGTCATGTCATTTTGTGGCTAGTTGATTTTCATGTATCCTGGTGGCTAGTTTTCTGCCTGTTTGTCCGATGTAGTGTTTGTTACAGTTCTTGCATGGTATTTTGTAAATGACATTAGTTTTGCTTGTTGTCTTTATAGACATCATAGTAACCCACACACCCACCAACACACTAAAACCACAGCTAATGAACTTGAAAGACCCTATACAGACAACAAAAAAAACTAATGCCATTTGCAAAATACCATGCAAGCACTGTAACAAAAGCTACATTGGACAAACAGGCAGAAAACTAGTCACCAGGATACACGAACATCAACTAGCCACAAAACAACATTACCCTCTCTCACTAATATCCTTCAATACAGATGAGGAAGGACACCACTTTGACAGGGACAACGCATTCATCCTAGGACAAGCCAAACAGAGACACACATGAGAATTCCTGGAAGCATGGCATTCTAACCGGAATTCTATCAACAAACACATTGACTTGGACACCATTTACCACCCCTGAGAAAAAGAAATGGAAATGATATCAACGATCCAAAGAAACCAAACATATAAATAGAAAGCAGGAAGCATCAGCAATGCTTCGTCCAGAGGCTCACTGAAGATATTACCTAGTATGGTGACAAAATGTCTGAAAATGAACCTTCCAGCTCAGTGGGCAAACCTAGATCCAGAACCCCAACCTGAGCTACAAATCTTCTCAAAACTCACTTAGAAAAGGAAGCTTAGTGAATTAGTCTGTTGCCAGAATGTCTTGTATAATTGCTCAGAAAGTGTATCATGCATAGACGGCATCATGTTGTGCTACTTTCCTGAGTAGATCTCATGAAAGATGTGTAAAGACATATGCACTTATACCAGTGTCAGTCTTGGCATATAGCACATGTGGCCCATTCTATATGGGATCTATCACTTAAATGGGAAAAAAAGCTTCTGAGTTGTTGACATGCTGGTTGATTGGCAAGACTTTGTTTGGGGGAGGTGTTACCATGGAGAATGAACCAATTCATGAGGTCTGATAGTTAACTACCAAGCATCGGTTAAAATTTAAACCAGGCAGGTCGACTGATCAAGGAATTGCCTTGAGAAATTAACCAGAGAAAAGATGTCATCTATTTTATTGAATTGAAACAGGTGCAGTGTGTGTATACATTGCTTCGTTCTGCAAAAAAAGGACATTGTGTATTAAGATATGTAGCGTCCAGTGCATGCAAGTGGACCACATTATGTGCCTGACTACCAATCTTAAATTGTTTGTCAGTATAATTCTTTTCATATTCAGCTTTCTTAACATATTACAACTTACTGAGATAGCATTCACTGTCAAGCTCCCTAGCAGTCACTAGATTAGATTCCCTACAGTACAGAAGCAGGCCCTTTGGCCCAACAAGCCCAAAGAGTCCAGACCCATTCTCCTACATTTACCCCTGACAAATGTACCTAACAATTTAACATGGCCAATTCACCTGACCTGCACATCTATGGATTGTGGAAGGAAACCCATGCAGACACGGGGAGAATGTGCAAATTGCTTGAGGTTGGAATTGAACTCAGGTCTCTGGCATTCTGAGGCAGCAATGCTAACCATTGAGCCACCATGCCACCCTAGTCAATCACATAGTTATTGCCAAGCAGAAGGCCTTTGTTAATGACAACTGGCCACTATTGCACAGGCCATTTAGCTACAGATGCCAGCTGAATCTCCCTTTGCACATACCTTGATTCCAGCTGAACAACTTTAAAAAAGTGTGTCTTTTTCTCTGCAATTTCAAATTCTAAATGACTACCAAATGATTAATTAAAAACTTGAAGTGCGGAATATAAATAGCAAGGAAAGAATAAACCATGGATGTTAAAGAAGATTTCAATGGACGCCTCATTTCCAACTACTGCATACGGAAACAACTACCCTGAATTTCTGATACATAGCGGCTATTCCAGGCTACCCCTGTGATAATAACAAATAGCTGTGTGCATTAAACAAGTCATGGATGCATCATTTACTCCAACAAGCCAACTCTCCACTGGAAAATGACAAAGACATAGCAGGGCTCTACAATTTGACAAAATGACAAAACTCCCCCATGACCAGTGAGTTATAGATATAATGCACCAAGGTTCTTTAATCAAAGGACATATTTGTAACAGGTAAGAATTTCATCTACTGAATGTCAATCTTGCTCAGATCCATTGACATTACATTGTTGATGTGAGTACTTGCTTTTCTGGAAGCTGCAGAAATGCCTTCATTTCATGAATATCCATGTTCACTGGCATTCTTCAACTGAGAAAGCCTCGAGGTATTTAACGCTTGAAGAAGCATGAAACCTACCCAAATTCCAGATTGTAAGCTCTTAATTAGAACGGGGAAAAAATTGCCCAGAGACCACCTCCAGCATGAAGATTAAGCTGACAATCAACAAAACAAGGGGCCAGATCATTTCAATTGCAGTAGACATGTCCTTTCACCAACTTTTCACTCAAGATTTCAATTCAGCAGTAAACCTGAGCTAAACATCACATTTAGAGAGCATATTTTATACCAGGAAATAAAGCCATCTGAGTAAAATGTGTCTAGGATGTCACAGCTCAGAAATGATTTGGAGATGCTGGTGTTGGACTGGGGTGTACAAAGTTCAAAATCACACAACACCAGGTTATAGTCCAACAGGTTTAATTGGAAGCACAATAGCTTTCGGAGCACTGCTCATTCATCACGTGATGAAGGAGCGTTGCTCCAAAAGCTATTGTGCTTCCAATTAAACCTGTTGGACTATAACCTGGTGTTGTGTGCTTTTTAACTTTGTACAGCTCAGGAAGGCTAACATATTTTACAACTGTAACTATTCTACATTTTCCCTTGCTATCTCTTTTAATTCTTCATCTGGGCTGCATCTCTAAAGAAAATAGTTGATACTTTTGTAGCAATGTTAATGTCAAGGTGTAAGTATAATTATAGCTATTTTGTCATCAAACACGGCACAATGAAAACAGTAAAGGCCATCAAATAACTTAGAAAATTAAATAATGTGCTCTAGTATTGTTTGAAGAATAAATGTCAAACAAGACACTGTGATAACTCCCGTAAAATCGGATTATTTTACATTCACCTGTAAAGATAGGTATCTTGCTTTAGTATCAAATCCTAAAGACAGTGATGAACAATTTGGGGCGGCACGGTGGCACAGTGGTTAGCACTGCTGCCTCACAGCGCCAGGGACCTGGGTTCAATTCCCGCCTCAGGCGACTGACTGTGTGGAGTTTGCATGTTCTCCCCGTGTCTGCGTGGGTTCCCTCCGGGTGCTCCGGTTTCCTCCCACAGTCCAAAGATGTGCGGGTCAGGTGAATTGGCTATGCTAAATTGCCCATAGTGTTAGGTAAGGGGTATATGTAGGGGTATGGGTGGGTTGTCACTTCGGCGGGTCGGTGTGGACTTGTTGGGCCGAAGGGCCTGTTTCCACACTGTAAGTAATCTAATCTAAAAAAAATTAGGCACTGTATTAATCCCTCAGCACCACACTGAAAGTTTAGTCAAAAGGACATGAGTTGCAATTATCATACTTGACAAGGAATTAAGTACTTTTGAAATGTAGTCATTGTTGCAATATGGATAACATAGAGGCCAAATGATAAACAGCTATGCTCTACAACTAACAATATCATATAATCTGTTAACGGGAGGATAAAATATTGGCTAGATCTCCTTTAAATACTGCAACACAATGGGATCTTTTACAGTCACTTTTGAAAACGCTGACTGCCAACAAGCTGGATACCTTCAGTAAAAAAGTGATGTTAGTCTCGAGATTGGAATATGAACCTTCAGTCTTCTAATTGAAAGGCCAAGGAAGTACAACCGAGACACAGCTGACTGCCTAAGATTGGCTATTCACATGTTTGGGAGAAGACTTAAACTTTCGATCTTTTAACTCAGGTGCTATTACTGAACCAAGGCTGACACTTGCTGAAATACATACACTGTCCAACTGATTATTCTTCACATGTGAGCCGAGGCAGTGAACCATGGATTTTGCTTATACCATCTGTTTGCTGTTGTGACATACATTGAATAGTTGGTGTCAGAAAATAGGCAGAACTCCTGTTGGTTTAGAAATTCATCGCATTTGTATTGAGGAATGGTTTCCAGTGAAAAGATGGGAAGTGTAACTGCTCAGCTGTGCTGGTAGGTAGAAAATCAATCCAAGTTCCATCTATCCGGAGGTCCCTGCTGGGAGGCTTGACATTGAGTGTGACCAGGCTCACCTGTTATACCCTAAAAGATAAATGGTCCACTAACATTCACTGCCTGGAGTCACACATGATGAAGCTGCATTTTGTCAGGGTGCAGTTTAGATCGACATTGTCATGACAGCATGAGTAAAAAATGGCATAGAAATATTAACGTGCTTCTTCATTTTAAATCAATCTTTCAGCTGGACTCTTCGCTACAAATCTTCAATCATCTGAATCCATATTCATCAGATGATTCGTCCTCATAAAAAATGTTTAAATAGGACATCATAAATAGCTACTTAAATATTGCGGTTTAGAACTTATTTCAGATACTACATGTTTTTTGTGGCTGAATAGTGTCTCAATGTTCCTTCAAGAGAGGATAGAGTATACAGTATGAATATTTTATAGGATGAGTCAAGTGCAGGATAGATTAATCACTAAAACATATAATTTGATAAGACTTGAAAATATACGGGAACTGAAATTTATAATTGTCTCACATGCATTTCTTCTGATGCAGGCAGCATGCCAATGTTGTATTTTTGTTAATTTAAAGGATTTAGTCAAAATTGAGTACACTGTTGAGTGGCTGCATGTCTCAGTCTGGAGTACGAAATCTTGAGAGGATGATATAATTTCAAGATTACTTGTGGTACCTGAAGTCAATCTGTGCCTCTTAAAAGGAAAGCACATTTTGATTAGAATTGGAAGACAGTTTACTCTGAGAAGGAAACAAACAATGGCACTGGATGACAGAAAGCATTCTCCAAGGTTCTGTGACATAGCAGTGGAAGCTAATGGACAGGGAAAGTGAGATCATTTGTCCATTAGGAAACAGAAGCTCCTTAAGACAGACACTTCTAACATAATGGGAACAGTTAGCTGTCACTGTCTACAGTGTTCAATAGTTTGATGCACCTGTGTTTGACTATATTATTTTATCCATTGATTTGTGTAGTTGTCCTTGAGTGCGTAAGTATGTGCATGGAACTCAAAAGAAAACTGAAAATGTTCCATAGAAAAGCTTGGTCATCTCGTTATATATAAATACTGTTAGTTCTGAGATATTTTAAAGTATGGTGGATTGTGGATTTAGAACAATTACCATCTCTGCATTGTTCTG
This sequence comes from Hemiscyllium ocellatum, assembly GCF_020745735.1. NCBI lineage: Eukaryota > Metazoa > Chordata > Chondrichthyes > Orectolobiformes > Hemiscylliidae > Hemiscyllium > Hemiscyllium ocellatum. Next base: position 57,610,898 of record NC_083411.1, read on the forward strand.
CGACAAATAAGACATCAAAGATACACAGGGAGCTGACAAATATATAACATTGTCAGGATCAGCAGTGTAACCCTGAAGATCACATGCAATACCACCAGATGTTCAATGACCTCAGTACTAGCCAAAATCAGTGAATGTGTCTTCAACTGTTGTGTCCTCACAATAGAACCTTTAGCTCACATATATTCAATGCACCACTGTCTTAATTTAAGTGCCAATAATCTCAATCAATAGTGACTTACACTGCACATTCATAGCATTGCCCTCACCATTGCACACTTGGTGTTACAACCTCATACACATATCTTGCAGCACAGCTATTAGCAGCTTAGAATTGATTATCGCAAAAAGGCAATTTACAGTTTTTGCTTCCAAGCATCAATTATTTTTCTTGTAGATATTGAACGATATGAAAGAAGTACATCAGAGTGTCCTTCCAGTAATATTGGATCCACAATCTTTTCTTTCCCTTTAAGATGACATTGCAGCAGAAGGAGGGTTAAGGTGGAACTTCTACCTGTTACCGACCCTTTCGTGATAATGACTAACTTTCACATATTGCAGCTTACGCAGCCACACTCTAGGTGAGAACTTCATTGTTGTACAGGAAAATAGGATGATCTGTAATGAAGAACCTACTGTAGAGAAGCAAGAGGATGAAGTCCATTTAAAATCAGCATCAGCATAAAGGATTTTTAAATGAAGCTCTCAGGCAGGATTTAATGACTCCTACTGGGTCTTCTCTAAGTAATCAAACAGTAGGCCTTCTGACAGTAGTCCACATCAATGCTCGTAAGAACACAGGAATCTTGCCTTTGGAGCCTGCTTCATCATTTGTACTTGATTTAGTTGCGGCCACTTTACCGTTTGCCCTCTTAAACCTTATCCTTGTATATCAAAAATCTACTTAACTCGGCTAAAACAAATTCATTGACTCAGCCTCCACTACTTTGTAAGCAAAAGAATTCAACATACTAATGACCCTCTGAGAGAAAGAAGAGCGTCCTCATTTCCATCTTAAAAAGAAATCTAAAACAAAAACAGAAAATTCTGGAGAAGTTCAGCAGGTCTGGCAGCATCTGTGGAGAGAAAGCCAGCATTAAAGTTTTGAGTCCAGTGACCCTTCTTCAGTTCTTTCACTTCAAAGATGCTGTGAGACTCGTTGATTTTTTCCAGCTCTTTGTGTTTCTGTTTCAAATTGCCAGCAATCACAGTTCCTTGTTTTTCTTTAAAAAGGAGCCTCTTATTTTTAGTCTGCCCCCTAGTTCTACTCTCTCCCATAGAGGAAATATCCTTTGATTACCCAATCTATCTAACAAATCACCTTAGGATCTCATAGAAACACAGAGTGATCCATTCAGGCTATCAGGTTTGCTCCCTGATTTTGGAGTTGTGTTCAACAGCTTCTTTCATTCTGCTCTGTCTATCGCTTAGGTTTCAAAGCAGTCACCTCTTATTCTTCCAAACCGAGAGAATACAATGTGCCCAAGCTCTCTTCTTTAGATAGTCTGACCAGCCCAGGAGAAAATCTGGTGAAAACCGAAAGAATTGTGGATGCCGTAAATCAGAAACAAAAACAGAAATTGCTGGAAAAGCTCAGCAGGTCTAGCAGCATCTGTGGATAGAAAACAGAGTTAAGGTTTCGGGTCAAGTGGCCTTTCCTCAGAACATAAATTTGGTGAACATTTATTGCACTCAATCTATGATGTAATATGCATCTTGAGGTAAGGAGACCAAATCTGCACATGGTACTTTAGATGTGATCTAACTGATATTCTAAGCAATTGAAGGATGCCTTTATTACTTCTGTACTCAAATCTTTTGTGATAAAGGTTAACATACCACTTGTAATTTGTGACTTAGTGATGCAGACATCCAGATCCCTTTGTATATCTACATGCTCAGCCAGCCTGGAACATAAAATGCATTGGAATATTTACTGACCAGTAACGAGAGTGAATACAATGCTAGAGTGAAAAGAGTATGCATGTTTAGGAGCAGGATGTCTAAGTGGTAATCCATTGGGCATGAGGGGCCTGCAGTTAGGCCAAGAGGAGAGGGTAACACTGCTGTCAGGTTGTTACTGCAGAGGTCATGTATGAGGTCTGCAGTGAAGGAAACATCGGAAGTTGGAAGGATGACCTATAGAAAAGGCTGATGAGCCTACAGACAGGAATGTATAATGCATTGGATGCTCTGCCAAATGATCTGTGAGCATTGTCAACAAGGATGGAGGAGCCAAACTTGGTATGAGTTTTGGCACCGAACTTTGCACAGAGCTGGAAACCATTCCTTTTAGTCTGGAAAGAGTGACCAACTCCATGAAAATACTTGCACTCCACAGTATACAATTGAACAGCAAATCTCAGCTTCCAGTACAGTATAACCAGAAGACGTAATACCCACAAGTCTAAACAATGAAGTACTGTGGACATTTAAATTTATAACTCTAAAATCAGTTTTTAAATGAGGAATGATAGCTGTTAATTTAAAATAAGTGGCTGCATGGAGATAGAAATCCATGGAATGTCAAACCAAATGATATGAAGGGAACGACAAACAGCAATCCTTCAAAGGGGAAGAAGAAAGTCAAAACAGACTGGTCTGTGATCTCTGGTGACTACAAAAGTAATGAGGGGCTGATGACTCTCTGCTCAACAGCATGCCTTGTCCCGCAGATTATGTCCCAAATTGCGGACACATTTTGTGTTGAAGGCAGCCCCTTCAGAAGCTTCTTTAAATGACCTCACGTATGCCAATGAGTTAACGTACCTGCAAGTATTAGCCTGGTAAAGAGAATTAATGTTGTTTAAAACTTAACGTTGTTTAAAGTAACCCCTTTCCTCTGTTATGCAGATAAAGGATTCTCTCAGGTAAAAACAATGACTGCAGATGCTGGAAACCAGATTCTGGATTAGTGGTGCTGGAAGAGCACAGCAGTTCAGGCAGCATCCAAAGTGCAGCGAAATCGACGTTTCGGGCAAAAGCCCTTCATCAGGAATAAAAGCAGTGAGCCTAACGCGTGGAAAGATAATCTCTCTACGCTCACTGCCTTTATTCCTGATGAAGGGCTTTTGCCCGAAACGTCGATTTCGCTGCACTTTGGATGCTGTGTGAACTGCTGTGCTCTTCCAGCACCACTAATCCAGAAAAAGGATTTTCTCAGTCTGAGGGGTAGAAGCTAACAAGGTAAAAGGAATAGGACGACAGAAGAACTCTCTCATCTTAAACCCTGGAGTTCAGTCACAATTAAAAGGAATCAGAACAACAAAACCTCATCCAACTTGTGAATTAAGCATGCTGAAATTGACTGTTCAACTCTCAATGTCAATGTTGCTAGTAAACCCCACTACAATGACCACAATGTACAAGTTGTGAACAATCCAGTGACTGATTTGCAAATCTGTTTTTTGAACTTTTAGCTTCTTGGACTAACCTCTTATTTCTAATCCATATGGTCTGTGCTTTGATACTAATTCTCCTCATATATGGTAATTGATGAACTCATTCTTGATAGCTCAAGAAAGCTTGGTTAAAAAATTGGCACTTTTTAAAACATAAGTTTATTTAAGTATGGAAGAAATGTATTCACAAAGCATCAGTTTTAAATTAATTTCGTTGCAAACATTTGATGGGCAGGAGGTGGGGGGGGTGCGTGGGGGTAAGGCAAATAAAGAAAAAGAGGCACCCTCCTCACTAATGATCCTAATGATCTGGGGTAGCCAGTCTGCGGATCCTTTTCAGGGGGTGAGCATAACATTGAATACAGTATCAGAAGCTCACATGAATTCAAGCGCAGATTGCAGCTATCATGGCTGCAGGTACTGGTGCTAAAAGGGGTTTATAGTGACTCATGGCAGTCCAACAATTTGGGTTTCAACAAATTATCAAGATTTAGAAGCGTCACAGTGGCAGTGAATCCATGTTATATTAGGTCAGGCAAAACGTGGAAGTCAGACACGAGGAGACTACACAGGCATGATAAGTTGACTTCTGCAGGAAATATTGGTTGGATTGATTGATAAAGTTAGTTGGAAGGGCTGCTTGTTGAGGTTTGTATTTCATCATCCAGGATGTAGTACCGTGGTACTTTCTACGATCACAGTGATCTTCACATATTATATTTTCATATTACACAGTTTCTTCAAAAATAATTGAGAAGCCATTATCCACACCTTGTGTGTTGGTAAGTTTATGGGCTATCATGATGCCAAGGGTCGAAGTAGTCTGGTTGTCATCTCCGAGATGTCTTTGATGTATGGTCGTGTGGCTAGAATCTCTGGGCAAATTGTGTCTTCATGTTTGGGCTTGTTTGAGAATCAATAGACTGTGCTTATTGGGAAGCATTGTTCTTGAATAGGTTAAATGGGTGTTTTTCTTCTGCTGCTTGTAGTTCCAGGGTGCTGCAGTGCATTGTAGCTCATTTACATATTGTCCTGATGCAGCTCCCTTTGTAGGCATTGGGATGATTGCTCCTGTCATTGAGTACAGGAGAAGAGAAGAGAAAGAAGAAGAGAACAACAACAGACTCCCCTTCCTCGATGTCAAAGTGGAATGAACAGTCAATGGAGAACTGCAGATCAGCATCTACAGGAAATCAACACACAGACCAGATACTCAACCAAAGGAGCAATCATCCCAACATCCACAAAGGGAGCTGCATCAGGACATTATTTAAATGAGCCACAACACCCTGCAGTACCCCAGAACTACAGGCAGCAGAAGAAAAAACATCCAAACAACCTATTCAAGAACGATGGGTACACGATAAGCACAGTCTGCTAGTTCTCAAACAACAAACCCAAACAAGAAGACACGACACAATCAAAGACTCTAGCCACACGACCATATATCAAAGACATCTCGGAGATGACAGCCAGACCCCTTGGCATCATGATGGCCCACAAAACTACCAAAACACTGAAACAGCTATTGATGAACCTAAAGGACATGTACCAACAGCCAGAAAAATGAATGTCATATACAAAATACCCTGCAAGGACTGTAACAAACACTACATCGGATAGACAGGCAGGAAATTAGCCACCAGGATACATAAGCAGCAGCTGGCCTTACACACAGATGATGAAGGACACCACTTTGACTGCCACAACACATCCATTCTAGGACAGGTTAAACAAAGACATACATGGGAATTCCTTGAGGCCTGGCATTCAAACCAGAACTCCATCAATAAACACAATGGTTTGGACCCCACTTACTAACCTCTCAGAAAAAGAACCGGAAATGATATCACCCACCACAACAGATCAAGACACACAAATAGAAAGCGGGACAGAACACCAGCACTTCACCATGCTCGGTAACATCATCATATGTTACCTCGCATGGTGACAAAACGTCTGAAAACAAACCTTCTAGCTCAGCGAGCAAACTTACAATCTGAAAATTTAATATGTTCAACATCATGTTTATAAATTCATGCAGGGCATGGATAGAATAAATAGACAAGGACTTTTCCCTGGGGTGGGGAAGTCCAGAACTAGAGGTTTAAAATGAGAGGGGAAAGATATAAAAGGGACCAACCGGCAATCTTTTCACGCAGATGGTGGTATGTGTGTGGAATGAGCTGCCAGAGGAAGTCATGGAGGTTAGATTAGATTAGATTACTTACAGTGTGGAAACAGGCCCTTCGGCCCAACAAGTTCACACCGACCCGCCGAAGCGCAACCCACCCATACCCCTACATTTACCCCTTACCTAACACTACGGGCAACTTAGCATGGCCAATTCACCTGACCCGCACATCTTTGGACTGTGGGAGGAAACCGGAGCACCCGGAGGAAACCCATGCAGACACGGGGAGTCAGTCGCCTGAGTCGGGAATTGAACCCGGGTCTCAGGCGCTGTGAGGCAGCAGTGCTAACCACTGTGCCACCGTGGTACAATTAGTACAATTGCAACATTTAAAAGACATCTGGGTGGGCATATGAATAAGAAGGGTTTGGAAGAATATGGGCCAGGTGCTAGCAGGTGGGACTAGATTGGGTTGGGATATCTGTTTGGCATGGACAGGTTGGACTGAAGAGTCTGTTTCCATGCTGTACATCTCTCTGACTTTATGACTGTATCATCTTGTTACTTTTTAAATTTATACTTCAATCCAGTGTGGTTTATTAAACAAAGACAGCCTTGCAAAGAGTTGTCATGCTATTCCAATTAATTTAAATAAATTCCCACGTCTACAAAGTTTCCGCCAAGAATTTAGTTAAAGCTGTGAAATAAACTCGAAAGCAATCGACCAATGCCAACAAGAACTGAAAGGAGCACAGTAATTATGAAGACGACATTGGGACAAGTTAACAAGAGAATCCAAGCATAACCCTGAAGAAAAGAAGAATAGTTTAACAGCATCCAAGTGGTTTGAAAAGAAATTTAAATAAAACATATGGCAAAGAAATGCCAGGTTACAAGGAAGGAACTGACATACAGCATATCTGGATTGTCACAGCTGACTTACTGGAACCACAATTATATTAGAAGTTGTCAGATCTCAGGAGTTGAAAATGTGTTGCTGGAAAAGTGCAGCATGTCAGGCAGCATCCAAAGAGCAGGAGAATCGCGTTTCGGGCATGAGCCCTTCTTTAGGAGTGCAGCATCTGCAGTCCTCACTTTCTCCTCGAAGATCTCAGGAGTTGCCTGACGTTGGAGACAATTTGGGGCTTCCGTAGAATCAAGCTTGCTTCTATGTTGTTCCCCACTGTGCTCTTCCAGGTACGGACCCCAATCAGGAGCTGATGTGCAAGCAGCAAAAATGGAAAGGTTTAATCATTTCTGCCTGATTTCTATCCATCATTGAACTTCCAACGACAGAAAATCCAGATCCAAATCTGGTCATCCTGCAGTTGGAACTGATATAAAAAAGATAAGTTGTGGAGGGAGGATTGGGCAGTCCCAAAATTTCATAAGAAGGAATGATCTCACTCAGGAAATTTCTGACTGTTAGTTTGATGAAAAATTGAGAGGAACATACTGGTAGCAATAAGAGGGATGAGAGCTTGAAACTAAATATAGAATCTGTAATTATTTTGTGAGAAAACTGATATAATTATTTTTGAAGAATGCCAGAGACATTCATAACAGGTCGTGTGGATAGAATCGATTTGAAGGACTGCTGAGAAATTTCCTGAAAAAAAAAGCTAATTCCAATTCAAGAGAGTAATTTTCATGTTGGTTGACAATCATATTATGATTAATTGCAGGAATTACATATATATGTCTCATTTACTACTGTAATTTTGTATATCTCAATGTACATGTACATTTGCATGTACATACATACATGTTAAATGCACATGTGTGTGTTGGCACGTGACATGTATGTGTGAGAGAGTAGGGGTGAAGTCTTTCCAAAAATGTACTTAATGCCACTGATGTTACTTCAACCTATCTCCATCCACACGATGCTATTTATGCCCAACTCCAGTGACTCATCTTCAGAACTGGACTTGAAATGGTAACTGCACTTTCTATCTACAAAAGCTGTCAGACCTGCTGAGTCTCTTCAGCCATTTCTGCTTTTGTTTCAAATTTCCAGTATCAGCAGTTTTTTGTTTTACTTTTGGTATTTCCTTACCTGGCACAAGGTGGAGCCTTCAGCTTGGACAACTCTCACTACAGCCACAATGGGGACCCACATAATACAGAAGATGGTCATACACCAACCCAGTGCTACTGTCCAGACAGGGTATTCAACAGGTCCATATGTTGGTGGGACAAATCATCTGTTTAAAATGAAGGTCTAAAATCATATCAAAAACAGAATGATTATCTGCACTTCATTTTCTGTTTGAAACACTAAAAGATGTAACATCTCCTTACTACAGCAAACTCGATGAGATAAGAAACCAGCATGCTCTCCACCACAGCCAGAAGAGCCAATTCTTTTCCCCAATCATCATCTCAATGTCCTTGATGAATCTGTTCAGCCCTGTGAACAAGGAAGCAGAGAGACACCATCAGCCACTTTGTCCTGTCTTCAGGGCAGTTTGTTAATTGCCAAAGTCCATCTTGTACAGGGTGGCACTAATGAACAGGTTAAACCAGAGAAGGGATCACTCTGGATTTCAAATAAGATGAGCAGAGATTTCCCTGTCACCAATCTGGAGAAAGTGAGGACTGCAGATCAGAGTCGAGATTGTGGTTTTGGAAATGCACAGCAGATCAGGCAGCATCCATGAAGGGCTTCCTGATGAAGGGCTTCTGCCTGAAATGTCGATTCTCCTGCTCCTTGGATGCTGCCTCACCTGCTGTGCTTTTCTACCACCACACTCTCGACCCTGTCACCAATCTGATTACGTATAAAATTTGTCCACAAGTCCCACAAAATTGGTACTTACTCAAGGAGCGGCTCTGGTTTCTGATCTTTGCTGAGATGGACAGGCCTCTGTTATCAGAACGGGGCCATGATGGATGACAAACTGAGTCCACTGTCCTAGTATGAAGAAAAGCAAATGGGCCCTCGACCATCTTAAGAAATCCTGCCCATCAAGTCTGCACCAACCCTCTGAAGAGCGATTCGCCCAGACCCACGCCCCCACCCTATGCCTGTAACCCTGCATTCTTCATGGCTAACCCACCTTGCCTGCACATCCCTGGATCCTATGTGTAATTTAGCATGGCCAAGCCACCTAACCTACACATCTTTGGACTGTGGGAGGAAACTGCAGCATCCAGAGGAATCCAGCGCAGACACAGGGAGAGAACGTGCAAACTCCACACAGTCACACCAGGCTGGAATCAAACCCAACTCCCTGGCACGGTAAGGCAGCAGTGCTAACCACTCAGCCACCTCCTTCCAAAGATTCACAAACCTGACTGCCCCTGTCGACCATTGTCTCAGCCTGCACCTGTCCCACTGAACTCATTTCTTCCTGCCTTGACACCGTCCTGACCCCTTAGTTCAGGAACTCCCCACCTACATTCGTGACACACCTCCTTCAAGATTTTCGTTCCCCTGGCCCCCAACGCCTCATCTTCACCATAGACATCCAGTCCGTGTACACATCGATCCACCACGACAAAGGTCTCCAAGACCCCTGTTTCTTACTCTCATGCTGTCCCAACCCGTACCCTTCCACTGACACCCTCATCTGCCTGGCTGAACTGGTCCTCACCCTCAACAATTTCTCCAAACCAAATGGGTATCCATGGGCACCCTCATGGGACCCAGCTATGCCTCCCTGTTTGTCAGATATGTAGAACAGTCCATTCTCCGCAGTTACACTGCATCAATCCCACCTGTTCCTCCGGTACATCAATGACTATCTGCACTGCCTCATACTCCCTTGAGGAGGTTGAACAGTTCATCAACTTTACCAACACCTTTCACCCGACCTAAAATTCACCTGGACCATCTTGGCAATCTCCCTCCCCTTCCTGGACTTCTCCATCACCGTTTCTGGCGACCAACTAACCACATATACTACAAGCCCACCGACTTACACAGCTACCTAAATTACACCTCCTTTCACCCTACCTCCTGTAAAAACATCATTCCTTACTCCCAATTCCTCCACCTCCGCTGCATCTGTTCCCAGGATGACTAATTCCACCTCAAATTCCCAGATAGCCTCCTTCTTCCACGATTGCAACTTCCCTTCCCACGTGGTTGATGATGCCCTCCAGCGCATCTCCTCCACTTCATGCACCACCACCCATGAACCCCACCCTTCACAACACAACAAGGACAGAACCCCCCGGTCCTCACCTACCTCCGCATACAATGCATCATCCTCCGCCACATCCCCACCTCCAAACGGACCCCACCAGAGATATATTTCCCTCCCCACCCCTATCAGCATTCTGAAAATATAATTCCCTCTGTGACTGCCTCTTCAGGTTCATATCCCCACCAGCTCACACTGCACTCCTGGCAACTTTCCATGCCACCGCAGGAAGTGCAAAACTTGCGCCCACACCACTCTCCTCACCTCCGAGGCCTCAAGGGATCCTTCCACATCCATCAGAAATTCACCTGCACCTCTCCCAATGTCATCTGTTGTACCTAATGTGGTCTAGTCTACATCAGGGAGACAGGGTGCCTTCTTGCGGATTGTTTCAGAGAACATTTCTGGGGTACCCACCAACCCCACTGCACTGTGGCTGAACACTTCAATTCCCCTTCCCACTCCGTCAAGGACATGCAGGCCCTGGGCCTCCTCCACCGCCAAATGCTTATCACTGACAACTGGAGGAGGAACATCTCATATTCTGCCTTGGGATCCTGTAACCACACGGGATAAATGTGGATTTCAACAGCTTCCTCAATTCCCCTCCCTCCACATTATCCCAGTCCCAAGCCAACCAACTCGGGCACCACCCTCTGGACCCATCCATCACTGCCCCCTCTGACCTATCACCTTCTCCCTCACCTTCATCCACCTAATCGCTCTCCCAGCTACCTCCCACTAACCCCACCACTCTCCCATTTTTCTCTCAGCCCCTACCCACAAGCCTCACTCCTGCTGAAGAGCTTATGCCTGAAACGTCGATTATCTTGCTCTTCGGATGCTGCCTGACTGTCATGAAGTCTGTTGTTACACACAACCCATTGGTAGCCATTAACAGTCTCCATTAACAGCTATTCTCCCTTCCAGCCAGATCATTATCCATTTCCTTGTCTGTTCAACTATTCTTCTAGCTTTAGGGTCTATTCCCAACTATCATTTTCTCCTTACTCGCTCCCTCCACCATACCTTCTGCAAATAAACTGACATTTTCTGAGCTACCATCAGTTCAGAGGAAGGGTCACTCGATCCAAAATGTTAACTTTGATTTCTCTTCACATATGCTACCAGACTTGCTGAGCTTTTCCAGCAATTTCAATTTTTGTTTCTAATTTACATTATCTGCAGTTCTTTTGGCTTTTCTATGATTATTGATTCTGCACCTTCCAAGCTCATGCAGTATTATTTTGACATGCATTTTGATCTAATACACTCTTAACTGAAACACTTCTGCTCAGAAGGACCTTTGGTGAGAATGAGTCCCTTTGGCAATATAAACATTGGGGAGAAGGTGGCCTAGCTGTAGTAATGTCAGAGGGCTAGTCATTGAGACCTCCAGGGTGATATTTTGAGGGTGTGACTTCAATTAAAATCTGGAATAAAACTCTAGCCTAACTGTAACTAACCATCATTGACTGTCATTTACAAAATAACCCTGGTTCACAAACGCCCTTTAGGGATGGAAATCTGCCATCTTTACCTGGTGGCCTACCTGTAATTCCAGAACTACAGCAATGTGGTTGACTTTTAACAGGCCTTCCGGCAATTGGGGAATGGACAATAAACACTGGTTTAGCTGGCAATGTCCACATCCCATTGAAAAATATTTTTAAAATCTGTCTGATAAAATTCACTGAGGTTTTCTGTTTAACTCTGGAATCAATGTTGGTTGAATAATCTCTTTCGTGGGCCAGATTTTCAATTAGGTTCGGGAACCCAATACCTGGATAAATTCTGCTCCTCTCCCTCTGCTTGTGTTATGTCAACATTGCAATGTAAGTTTTAAAATTAAATGGTCTGATTAATCATAAGGTAGACTTGGCACCTATTTAGAGACAGTGAGTGCCTTGAGATGGTAGGAGCTGCCTGCCTGCCACCGGGGAAGATTACAGCCAGATTGGGGTTTATCGATGAGTAACTTTTGAAAACACAAAACTGTATTGGAAGCTTCAGAAGTTTCTCATGGAAAACCACAAGAAACCTGGTTGATTGATCTAATCGGTATTAAGAAGATATTTAATTGCCATCTTAGTTACTGAGTAAGTATTTTCATTTTGCATTATGACCCAAATAGTGGGGATCTATAGCAAAAGTTCACTCTTCCAGCCGCAGTCAGAACAGTGCATTAAAAGTGTAATTGCATCATATTAAACAATGGCTGACATTTAGCAAGCTACAATACAGTTTAGACCAAATATGTATACTTTTGACCTATATCCAGTAAGGAAAATGGTTAACCATGATTAATTGTATTTAATCAAAGGAAGAACTCTATAAAGTATCCAAAAGAGTTGGAAGCCTAAGAATTGGAGACATTTTGGAATTCAGCAAATGATGAACGAGGAAAATATTAAGAATGGGAGAATAGAACATGACAGTGCATTAGTGAGATACATAAAGTTGGACTGTAAAGCTTCTCTAGGTATGTAAATTTTTTTTAAAAGCAATATCAAAAGGGTGCCCATTACAAGAAAAGCCAGGAGAAATTTAAAAAGAGGGCAAGGATACAGCAGCAAAGCTAAACCAATACTTTCTATCTATCACCATAGAAGAAATTAAAAATATCCCAGAAAAAGTTAAGAATCTATGGACTAATACAAATTAGAAACTCTGTTTCAAAAATGTCAATACTGGCAGACATGTCAATACTGGTCCACAGTTAATGCTTTTATTTGAATGTAAGTGTGAGTTATGAGGAAAGTGCAAAGATGCTTTTTGGTTTTGGAGAGGCTTTTTGAGTGGGCAAAGAATTGTCAGATAGAATGAGGTGTGGAGAAGTGTGATGTTATGTACTTTCATTGGAAAAATAGAAATAGAGTATTCCTTTAATGGTAAAAAATTGGGAAGTGTTGAACTTCAAAGAATTGGTTTCCTTTGTTCATCAGACACTGAAATGTAACATGTAGAGACTGCAAGCAATTAAGAGACTTTTATTACAAGAGGATTTTAGTAAAGGAGGAAAGGGGTCTTACTGTAATGGTATAGAATCTTGATGAAACTATACCTTGAGGATTGCGCATAGTTTTCACCTCCTTACCTACCTAAAGATATACTTGCTGTAGAGGGAGTGCAAAACAGGTTCACCAAACTAATTTCCATGAGTGTCCTACAATCAAAGATTAAAGGGTCTTTATTCTCTGGAATTCCTCTCTGTTTTTCTTCTTTGAGGAGAATGAGTAGTGACCTCAATCAAACACAGACCTTTTAAGAATCCGATTCATTAAATGTAGGAAGGATGTTTCCCATGTGGATAGAGGAGTCTCAAACCAAGGGATACAGTTTCAGAAAAATTGGCAAACCAGTTATGTCGAAATGAGAAAGAATCTTCCAGGCCCAAACATACCTTCCAGGTAAAACAGCACTTGCACATCTCACAATCTAGGCTATTGCATTCGCTGAAAATGTGTTGCTGGTCAAAGCACAGCAGGCCAGGCAGCATCTCAGGAATAGGGAATTCGACGTTGAGCATGCTCGAAACGTCGAATTCCCTATTCCTGAGATGCTGCCTGGCCTGCTGTGCTTTGACCAGCAACACATTTTCAGCTGTGATCTCCAGCATCTGCAGACCTCATTTTTTACTATTGCATTCGCTGCTCACAAAACTGTTCCCTCAATATGGAGGAGACCAAGTGTAGACTGGGCGAAAGCTTTGCAGAACATCTACATTCTCCCTGCAAAAGTGACCTTGAGCTTCCAGTTACATGCCACTTTAACCCACCACCTTATTCCCTGGCCAACTCCGATTTCTCTTCAGAGACCCACTGAGCTTTTCCAGCAATTTCTGTATTTGTACCCTCAGTTATCTATTGTCTAAGATGTTCCATGCAGATTAACTCTCCACCCATCAGTAAGGCCTGAGACATCATGTCAATTATTTCAAGGATGAACATTTTCACTCTCTCTCTCTGGTGCTGTACAGTGCAGCCAGAAAAGTTGTCAGAACTTGAAATGAGTCTCTGCATCTACACTGACTGAGCAGAGCCTGGAAAGGCCTGGACCCTCTCATGGGGCCCTTTCACTACTGTCCCTCTGACCAATAATCCCCTTGATCATTTGTGATGTGTGATTCATTAGTCCATAAGCTAACACCTTCCCTTATTAGTCTCACTGAGCTGTGTGTATCTGAAGTGGTGGATGGTGTGTATGAGCCCTGTGCTGGTTGATGGAGCCCAGTGTTCGCCAGCTCTGGTTATTGGCTTGTACAGAGAGGACAAGAATCAATTCTCTCATAACTCACAAGTCACTTTATTAATGTTGTTCGTCAATACATGTGTGTAGCTAAAACATTTGTTGGCATAGAACATACTTGTACACTCACTAGAGTCTTCTGACACTCTCTGAGTAGTCAGAAAATATAAAAGCTAATACCCAAGCAGTATAGCTCCTGATGACGACAAGGTCTGACGCCTCACACTCTCAATGTTGGCACCGGTGGTCTTGACGTAGGGTTTACTTCTGTGATGGTCAGTCTCTGGAGTTTTGACTGGCTCCATATCCAACAGTCATCTTCTTATTCCTTTCCTTTCTAAATGTCTGTCTGTGCACCATTGGCTCAGGCTCATTTGCTTATCATATGCCTTTACCTTATTGGCTCTGACCCACCGACTTGGGCAGCTTGTCCAAATAAGGGTTTTGCATTACCTCATCTTCCTTTGGCATTACTTCATCTTTCCAGAGAACTTAGCATAAACCAGTTTCAACTTCACACTAGTGCCTGGACTCAGGCCATTTTAGTTCACAAGCCGCTTCTTCCTGCATGCCAATAATTTTGCATTCAGTATTTTTCTGCAATGTGTCGGCAGCTTGTATCCCTCTCTCTCTTTTCCTGCAGCCACAGGCTAACATCTCTCCCCTTTTTATCCAAAGATACTTATTTTAGGATCATTGTCTGTCTCTTTCTGCGAACCTCTCCTGGGATGGTCAGTATCTTCCCATTGAATAAGTTGCATGTTATATCGTTATAGTAAAATAGAGAAAAGAACATGTAAAGAACACTAAAGAAAAGTATAATAATATAAAGCAAACATGCAATAACGAATATGAAGAAATAATGCATATATGACTTAACTCAGTGTTTTCATAATATTCCTTCTGTTTCATGACAGGCTCACCCTCAAATCTCTGCACAATTTCATTTGTCTACCTTCTAAGCTGACATACATTGGGTATGATAATTAGTAATGCACATAGAATCACAACTACAGCAACATGTGACAGAATTCTGATCCACTGATGTATTTGAACATGAGATCTCCTGTTCCAGAACCGGTCTTATAATCTGGGTTCCCGCAACAACTCCTTTGCTGTATCAGGAAGAGTTCTAATTATTTTAGTGTGTGGGGTCCAGTGATGGATTATCTCTTATGCATGTCTGCTTTCAGGCCCCGTCTTACCCCCTCCAATTGTTTTGATACAAATGGGCCCTTGGGATCATTTACTGCTGTCAATTGACACTTGTGTTTTCCTCCCTGCTATATGAAGTTGTCTCCTAACATGGTGATAGTTTTTACCCCTTTCACAGGCAATATTCTTCCCTGTAGCAAAAGTGTCCATCTGGCGATTCAGTTTCAGCTAACCGAACCATCTTTAATCCTTCTGTCTAATAATAGCTGTACCGAGGTATGCTCCATCAATAATTGTAAGTGGGTTCAGCTGTACTATGCAGGTAAAATGTTGCACTGCCCAGAAACAGCTAATACGTGTTTTTTACATGCTGTGTACCCTGCTCTACTGGTGACACCGTGTGTGATGTGTATGCTACTGATCTTAATTTCCTGTGCGTCTTCTGTAACAGAACTGTCGCGAGGGTGGTGGCTGTGGTGGCTACTTTGGTTAAAACTCACAACACCAGGTTATAGTCCAATAGGTTTAATTGGAAGCGCTAGCTTTCGGAGCACTGCTCCTTCAGCAGCTGGTTATGGAGTATAAGATTGTAAGACACAGAATTTATAGCAAACGTTTACAGTGTGATGTAATTGAAGTTATATATTAAAAAAGACCTGGATGGTATATTAAGTCTCTTATCTGTGAGAATGACTACATTGGTTTCAGTTCTTTTATACGTAAATTGCAAAACATTTTTTAAAAATTTACATTCTCAAGTGAACTTTAACAATTGGTGTCTGTCAGCCCAGATAATATATTGAAGGTGCATGTTCCCCTGTGTGATACTGTCAGTGCCACAATGTTTAGACTGATACTCATCTATAAAAATGAATTTATGGAATCAAGCAGTTTTTAAGTGAAGGAAAATGTATATCTGCAAGTACAAATTCACCCCACAAACTTATAGGTGTGTGTGTAGTGCAATAGGGTTACCTGCAGTGTGCCATGAACCCAAGGTCCCAGTTGTGGCCATCCCAATGGGTACTGAACTTGAATATCAGCCTCATTGCACTTTCACACACACACACACACACACACACACACACACACACACCCACACAGTCACACACACACATCCACACACACACACACACTCACAACCACACACACTATCACTACCCTCCGCCCCCAACCCCACCCTCCCCCCACACATATAAAAGTTTGTGGGGTAAATTTGTACCTGCAGACATACATTTTCCTTCACTCAAAAACTGCATGAATCCATATTAGATCCGATAAATTCATTTGTTTAGATTAAAATCAGTCTAAACATTGTGGCACAGATAGTATCACACAGGGGGACTCACACCTTCGATATATTATCTTGGCTGACAGGCACCAATTGTTAAAGTTCACTTGAGAATGTAGATTTTTTAAAAATGTTTTGCGATTTACATATGAAAGAACTGAAACCAAAGGGGTCACTCTAACAGATGAGAGACTTAACCAACAATCCAGGTCTTTTTCGATATATAATTTCAGTTACATAACATTGTAAACTTTTTGCCATAAATTCTGTATCATACAATCTTATACACCATGACCACCTGATGAAGGAGCAGCGCTCCTAAAGCTAGTGCTACCAATTAAACCTGTTGAACTATAACCTGGCATTGTGTGATTTTTAACAGTTGGATTTGGGGTTGTCAGAACGGGTGCGGCAGCTAGTGCTTGCTTTAGAGCTGCAATGTCTTGTTCCATTTGCACACCACATTCTTTTTTAATAACTCCATCAGTGGGGCTACCTTATTGGTCAATGTGGTCCCTTTAATGCCCCGCTAAGCTTGGGAAGGATCTCAACCTTTGACATCCCACAGAACAGGGAATCTGCCAATTGCCTCTACCTTTCATTTGTCCATTTCTTGTTTTCTCAGTGACAGAATCATTCCCAGATAAGTAATGTCCTGCTTCATATCTGCGCTCTCTTAGGGTTCACTTTCAGACCCAGCTCATGCCACAATTGCAGTAATTCACTTAACAGCTGATAACGTTCCTTTTTAGTTTCAGTTTGAAAAAGCAAGTCGTCTACATACTGCACCAGACATTAAGGTTTCGAGAATTCTTTTAACCCTTCACTTAGACATTATGGACGGGGAGTTAGGAAATCACTGAAGCAGGGCAGTCCAAGTATATTGCTGGCCTTGGAAAGTAAATGTGGGTTTATATCGGCATTCATTCTCCAGTGAGTTGACCAAAACACATTACTTATGTCCAAAACTGTGACCCATTGCGCATCCTCACTTTGCTTGACTACGATCTCTGGGTTAGTTGCTATGGTGGGGGCTGTAGACAGGGTGGCCTTGTTCAATGTCCAGTTATCTACCGCTATTTGCCAGCTACTGTCTGGTTTCGTAACTGGTCGAATAGGTGAGTTGAGAGTGGAAGCTACTGGTCTCCGTATCCCTTGTTGCAGAAAACTATTAACTTCCTGACCTCTTCTTCTGCCTGTTTTGGAAAACCATACTGCTTCGGTGATTGTTATCTGGATCCTGTATAAACACACTCTTGGCCAATCATGTTTATGTTGTGGTTCTATTTGCCGAGCTGGGAATTTGTGTTGCAGACGTTTCGTTCCCTGTCTAGCTGACATCCTCAGTGCTTAGGAGCCTCCTGTGAAGTGCTTCTGTGATCTTTCCTCCAGCATTTGTAGTGGTTTCAATCTGCCGTTTCCGGTTATCAGTTCCAGCTGCAGTGGTCGGTATATTGGGTCCAGGTTGATGTGCTTGTTGATTGAATCTGTGGATGAGTGCCATGCCTTTAGGAATTCCCTGGCTGTTCTCTGTTTGGCTTGAACTATAACAGCAGTGTTGTCCCAGTCAAATTCACGTTGCTTGTCATCTGCACGCGTGGCTACTAAGAATAGCTGGTCATGTTGTTTTGTGGCTAGTTGGTGTTCATGGATGCGGATCGTTAGCTGTCTTCCTGTTTGTCCTATGTAGTGTTTTGTGCAGTCCTTGCATAGGAGTTTGTACACTATCGTAGAGTGGCTGTTGGTTTGTGTGCTGTTAGGAGTCTTAGTGGTCGCAGTAGTCTGGCTGTCAGTTCGGAAATGTTCTTGATGGTAGTGTGGCTAGTGTGGCGCCAGACTCAAACCACTACAAATGCCGGAGGAAAGAAGCACTTTACAGGAGGCCCCCAAGCACGGAGGATGTCACCCAGACAGGGGACAAAATGTCTGCAACAAAGAACGGTAGGTCAGGCAGCATCCAAGGAGCAGGAGAATCGACGTTTCGGGCATGAGCCATTCCTGAAGAAGGGCTCATGCCCGAAACATCGATTCTCCTGCTCCTTGGCTGCTGCGCTTTTCCAGCGACACATTGTCAGCTCTGATCTACAGTCCTCACTTTCTCCTTCAGGGGAAGAACAGCCACATAAAAGTGATTATATAGGCCAGAATTGATTAACAATTAGCAAACTGTTAATTGCAGGATAATTAGCAAGCTGGGCACCTTGCTTCAGTCACGTAATGTCTGGACAGTGTCAGTTAGTAAATGATAAGCAGGCGTTAGTAGACAAATAGGTCATTGCAAAGAGAAGAATAGCTCCATCCAAAGAGAAGAATTTATCAGGTATCAGTACAGTTGCAAGGCCAACTGCCTTAGCCGGGCATGAGAAAACACAGACTTTGAGCAAGCAAGCACTAAGATGAAATTTAAAATGGTTTCCAGGCTTTTAATATGTGACAAAATAGCTGCAATGAATCTAACAATTCTCCCACATTCAGACAGTGCACAAATTGAATTCATGCTGTGGCCATCTATTTGCATTGCAAACCATCCAGCCAGCCAGCTGAGCTAACAAGATCCTTCAGTGTGGGGCTGGAACAGCACAGCAGCTCGGGCAGCATCAGAGGAGCTGGAGAATCGACGTTTTGGGCAAAAGCCCTTCATCAGGAATCTGCCCAAAGCTTCAATTCAGGTTTGGGCTTTTGTCCAAAATGTTGATTCTCCTGGTCCTCAGATGCTCCCTGACTTGCTGTGCTTTCCCAGCACCACACTCTTGACTCTAATCTCCAGCATCTGCAGTCCTCACTTTCTACTAACAACGTCCTTTACCTACTGTAGGTCCGATTATGACCTCGCTGCTTCAATCAAATTTCATTTACTCATTGTCCCTATCAGTTTTTCCCCCTTTCCTGCCATACTATCAACCATTCCTTTGTCTAACTTTCTTTCTCTCCCTTTGGGCTTGGTTAGCTCATTTCCGTCATCAGCTTTCGTACAGTTTCTTCCTAGGTACTATCAGTTCTGAAGAGAGGTCACTGGACTCAAAACATGAACTCCGCTTTCTCTCCATGTATGCTGCCAAGACCTGCTGAGTTTCTCCAACAATTTCTGTTTTTAAATCAGCCATTTCCTCTCTTTTCCCCAGGCTGCCACCAGTGAACGTGTGCGTGAAGGTGACGAGAATGTGGAGCGAGGTAACTGGTCCTCGAAGATTGACTACTTGCTCTCAGTGATCGGTTCTGCTGTGGGTTTGGGCAATGTATGGAGATTCCCGTACCTGGCCTACAGAAATGGAGGAGGTATTGTCATGAAATCCAAAATACAGGGGAGAAAAAAGCACAAAGACAACAAGTAAATGGTGTAAAAAAAAATCACATTCAAAGAACCAGAGAGCATTTTTAACCTGCGGTCACCAACGGTTATGCCATCCGCCCTTACTCCACACTAGCACTGTGATCAAGTTTCAAATATAAAAACAGTATGTGTGCAATTTAACAAAAACATACAATCACAAACAGGCACTACAAAAATAACTGACCTTTTTGACAAGATGGAAGTTGCTGCTGACTTCAAGACATGCAAATAGTGACTGGTAGATTACTTTACTGTCTCAGGTGGTGTCACTTGTGATTTCCTTTGGAGAGCACACAGGAGAACTGAGGACAGCATCTCAGAAAGGGCTTCAATTTCAAACATTTTTGCTCCACTGAACCTTTTGTAGTAACTCTAACTTATTTGTGCTCAACAGCATTTCAGTAAATTTGAGAGGGTAGCTGAGATCCTGCATTGAAAGTATTGTTGCCAATCGAAATGATTAGATTAGATTCACTACAGTGTGGAAACAGACCTGCTAAAGAGCAACTCACCCAGACCCATTTCCCTACGTTCACCCCTGACTAATGCACCTAACATTATGGGCAATTTAGCAAGGCCAATTCACCTAACCTGCACGTCTTTAGACTATGGGAGGAAACCGGAGCGCCCGGAGGACACCCATGCAGACACTGGGAGAATGTGCAAACTCCACACAGACAGTTGCCCCAAGTGGGAATTGAAACCAGGTCCCTGGCGCAGTGCTAACCACTGTGCCACCCATATAGTGTATGCACTTAACATCGCTATTCAACTAATGATCGTCCATACTACTACTGCTCATGTCAAATTATGCATCTCACAAAGAATCAGAGAATCCCTCCAATGCAAATAGAGGCCATTCGGCCCATCATCTCTGCATTGTTTATCCCTGTATCCCTGCGTTTCACGTGGCCTATCCACTTGGTCTGGACATCCCTGAAGACTAGGGACAATTCAGCATGGCCAGTCGACCTAAACTGCAGACCTGGAGAAAGTGAGGACTGCAGATGCTGGAGACCAGAGCTGAAAATGTGTTGCTGGAAAAGCGCAGCAGGTCAGACAGCATCTAAACTGCAGACCTTCAGACTGTGGGAGGAAACCAGAGCACCCAGCGGGAACTCCTGCAGACGTGGGGAGAAGCTGTAACCTCCCCACAGTGTGAACAGCCCGGATGGTGCCGCTCTCTAAACTGGGAATCCCGGTGTGAATAGTTGATAGGCAGAAGGATTCCAGCCGCTATCTCTGTAACTTTCCAATGGGGGTAGGGCAGTAAAGGCCAGATTTAACTGTGGGAGAGCCGTCACTGGAAGTAATTGATGGACAGGATCGGGGTAGTTTATATAATGAGGAGGATGTTGATTGAGGGAGTGTATTCCCACCGGTATTTACAGACTCACTCCAACAGCACAAGCCGCACCACGTGACCGTCGTTCGTTGGGTCTCGCGCGCTCCAATTCGAACTCCTGGCCGTTGGCCACCAGCTGCTGCGGAGCGCGAACGCACGTCAGAACTACAACTCCCATGAGGCATCGCGGGCAGTCCATCTCATACCAAACGTTGGACTGCACTGCGCAAGTGCAGGGATGGCTAACGGCACCGTGGGTAATGTAGTCCAAACAGGATGTGTTGGCGGAAGTCTTGCGAGGAGAGTCGAAAAGCTAACTGCAGCACTGAAAGGCGCAGGAAAATGGTGTTTTTGATGTTATGAACAAAAGGGAATAAGAATGAAGGGAAAAGATAGTGAAAGTGCCTAGAGGCGGAGGTTGCTAACCGTTGTGAAGTAGCGATTGTACACATTGCTCAGAGCAAAGTCAAGGTACAGGCTTGTGGGCAAATGGAAGGAAACTGGAGAGGGCAAACAGGGCAGCGCTTATATAGTTAATGGTAGGGCCCTGCAGAGTGCTGCTGAGCAGAGACCGAGGGATGCAGCTTCACAGTTCCTTCAGAGTCGCAGGTAGACAGGATTGTGAAGGAGGCGTTTGGTACACTTACCCTCATTGGTCAGTACATTGAGTATAGGAGTTAGGATGTACTTTGTGACTCTCCAAAACATTGGCCAGGCCACTTAGGGTCGTCTAGTTATCATTGTTGATCGTCAGGATAAACTCGTCTGGACAGTGGTGAGACCACTTATGTAATACTGTACTGAAACCAATTCTGGTCACTCTTCTATAGAAAAGGCATTGTTAAACTTGAGAAGACACAGAAATGTTGCTGGGATTGGAGGGCTTGATCCATTGGGAGAAGCTGAATAGACTGGACAAAGTTAAAAATCACAAAACTAGGTTATAGTCCAACAGGTTTATTTGGAAGTACTAGCTTTCAAAGCGCTGCTTCTTCATCAGGTGAGTGTGAAGGAGGACAATTTTTAAAAACATTCTTCTTTGGAAATAGAACCAGTTTTACTCAAGATTGGGATACAGACAGACTCAAACCCTCACACCTATAAGGTGGTAAAAACAATGACTGCAGATATTGGAAACTAGATTTTGGATCAGTGGTGCTGGAAGAGCACAGCAGTTCAGGCAGCATCCAAAGTGCAGCGAAATCAAGGCATTCTCTGAGCTGAGATGTCACCTGTTGTGATAAAACCTTAAGTTATCTGGAGAATGTGACTGAAAAGAAGTTCTGGGATTTACATATTAAAGAACCGAAACCAGCAAACCCATTCAAAAAGATGAAAAACTTAACAATCTAGGTGTGTTCAACATATCATTGTGTCACTATAATTTTTTGCTATACATTCTGTGTCATAGGTCCTGATTCATAACCACCTGATGAAGAAGCAGCGCTTTGAAAGCTAGTGCTTCCAAATACCTGTTGGACTATAACCTTTTAACTTTGTCTGCCCCAGTCCAATACTGGCTCCTCCAAATCATGAATAGGCTGGGCATTTTTCCCTAGATTATTGGAGTTGCAGGGTGACCTTAGGGTGGTTTATAAAATCATGAGGGGCATGGATAGGGTGAATAGCCAAGGTGCAGATGTCCAAAACTAGAGGGCAAAGGTTTAAAGGGAGTGGGGAAAGAATTAACAGGGAATCCAGGGGCAATGTTTTCATGCAGAGGAAGGTGCTTTTATGGAACAAGCTGCCAGAGGAAGTTGTGAAGGCTGATACAATTACAAAACTGGAAAGGCAACTTTTATATCAGATACATGAGGAGGAAGGTTTGGAGGGATATGGGCCAGACGTTAATGGGACTAGGTCAGATTGGGATGTCTGGTTGGCATAGACGAGTTGGACTGCAGTGTCTGTATCTGTGCTGTATGACTCAATGATTGTATTCTAACCACCAGGTCGTTGTACCGCTCCAGTCTGAGATCAGGTCCTCAAATCATGTAGGCGTTTGAAGATACCATGCATGGCCATCTGTAGTTTCCTGCTGTGAGAGTCAGCACATTGCACCAGTCAAGCTTCAGTCAGGAGGGCAGGAATGTAACATTGGGCTGGGTGGCAATATCTGAAAGACAGTAAAGGCTTGCACACAAGGGTGAAGAGTTCAGTGGTGTAAAGCTGGCTTGTGAAGATTTTTGGTGGTTTTTATTTATTGATTAATTTTGGTGCAGGGATTTCCTGGTGGAAGAGTTTGAAATGAGTGTGATGCTGGTGAATGATTAGTGTGTGTTAGGGTGGGGAAGTCTGTGTTCATTGAAGGATAGCCTCACAATCTCATCGTACCCATGTCGATGGGGTCAATGTCACCTTGTCCCTATCTCCTCTTTCCAGTTTCTGACCCTTCCTCTTTCCAAGACAGGAAATGGTGCTCAGAGGTAACTTTGCAGCTCTCCAATGGCCAGGACGAAATGGAGAATGTGGTGCATCACCCTAAACTTGGAGAATCTCTCTGACACTCCTGGAAAGATTGCCCTCCTTACAGGAAGCCTTATGGTGTCACACTGTTTTGCTACATTCATGATTCTTTTCCCTGGTCCACAAGCATGACAGAAACAGCTCTCCTGAGGAAAATGGAATCAATGTCAGTAGCATCATTCGACTGCACTGATTGTATTTTCATTCCAAGCTTCAATCCTATAAAGAGGCCCTTTCCAACCTCCTGGCCATTGGAATCATGCATTTTCCTCCTGACAGTCATCCTGAGGCTGCCAAGTACAATTATCAAAGCTAAATAAAAGCAAAATAACGCGCATGCTCGGTGCGTAAAACAAATAGAGAATGCTGGAGAAATCAGCAGGTGTGGCTGACCTAAGGTTTTAGGAGCAACACTGTTGTATAGGTCCCTGAATGTTGATTGTACACAGGATCTAAATACAAAAAAGACGCAATCTACAATCTGCAGCCACACTCCTCTGTCAACAACATTTCATTCCAGTATTAATACGAAATGAACTATTAGTTATGAAACCTGGTGACATTAATATTCAAGCAATTTATTTGACTTTCCCTTTTCTATATTTTGCAGGTGCTTTCCTTATTCCCTACATTCTGATGCTGGCAGTCACTGGGATGCCAATGTTTTTCCTGGAAACTTCCTTTGGGCAGTTTGCCAGCCTTGGACCGGATGCAGTGTGGAAAGCTGTGCCCATGTTACAGATTAGTGTTCTGAGCAGTCTTGATTTGGCAACAGTTTAAATGAGCAATTGTGTTTTATACCCATGAATATAGTCACTATATTTACTTCACCAGATGTTGGTGTTAGATCGCCTTGCAGAGATGTTGTTCACAATTAAAACAGTGGAATATCCCCTTTCACTGTTTCAAATTGACTTTCTGAAACAGTGGTAGAGGCAGGAACCACTACAGCATTTAAAAACAGTCTAGATGATCACTTGAAACACCAAAGGATACAAGGCTAAGTGCTGGGAAATGGGATTAGAGTAGATCAGTTCTTGATAACTGGTACAGAAACAATAGGTTGAAGAGCATCTTCCTATGCTGTAACACTGTATGACTTGATGTCATTAATTGAGGTAGACAGAGTGGAGATGCTGGAGAGATCCGTTTGTTGACTTCTGAATTTGACAGAACCTATTTGTAAACATGATGTTGTAGGTGATTCTGCTGGGATCTGCAAGAACCTCTGAAACTTGAGTGAGTGAATTAGTGAAGACCTTTTCCAGTATAATTATCTTAAGGAGATGTTAATGGAACAGGGGAGTCTCCTTGTTATCCAAACTGGTGAAAGACCTTTGTTACTCCACGTTCATAATGTAAGCATGTTTGTGTACTATTTTCAAACAGATAGCTTTGCAATGAGATTTAAGTAAAACAACAGTTTCCTGTAATAATCTCGTGTCCCTTGATTTATAGGCATAAATCAGTTTCAGCCTTGGGCAAGCTCAACTATTGAGTTTTCATTGTCGTTTGGGGCAAAGATTTCTGAATATTCACTGCCCCTATTTTTGATTGATTGATGAAATTCCAAAAAATTACAGTCCAAAATGACTCACCCTTTATTGTAATATAGGAAACCTTCCTCCTGCGTTGACCATGTCAATCCCTGCAAGACTTTTGTATGATGGCATTAGATCACCTATCATTCTTCTAAACTCCATCTGCAAATTTGGAAATATGATGTTGAACCCTGACTGAAGAGTCATAATGAACTCAAAATGTTAACTCTTTCTTTCTGCACGGATGCTACCAGGCCTGCTGAGTTTCTCGAGTGTTCTGTTTGTTTCTTTAAGATTCCCAGCCTCTGCAGTATTTTGTTTTTCTTCAAATCATTCCTACAGATTATAAATAGCTGGAGCCTAAACACTGACCCCTTTGGAACCACACTAATTGAAGCTTACTAAACTAAAATTGAATCAGTTGTTCTTATACTCTTTCATGTCCATTAATCAGTTCTCAATCCATGCTAATATATTCCTCCCCCAACTCCCATGTGCTCTAATTTTTTTCACTCCAGTGTGGAACCTTTTTGAAAACATTCTGAAAATCTAAACCGACAACATCTATCGGTTCTTATTTAATATATTATTTAGATCCTTAAACTCTCCCAGGTTTGTCAAAGATGATTTTCTTTTCCTAAATCCATGTAGACTCTTCCAAATCCAATCATATTTTCTAAGTGGGCTGGAATTGTGTCTGCTTCTAATGGATTTACGTTTGCTTTTGCTGTTCTATTCCTTTTTACATGTATATAAAAACATTTACACTCTGCTTTTGTTTCTCACTCGTTTAGTTTCATAGTCCATTTTACCAATGTTTTCCTTGGTTCTCCTTTACTAAAATGCTCTGAATCTTTTATTTACTTTCTTTTTGACAGTTTACAGGTGTCTTCCTTTGATCCATTATGATCTTAGATTTGTTTTGTTACCCGCAGTTGGAACACTATACTTGGGAGGTTTCTGTGCTTTAAAAGAATGTATTTTCATTGCTTATTACAGAGAGTGAAATTAGCTGGTATGCCTCCCACCTCATCCAGGCAGAATCAGCAGTGAGCTCAGAATCCAAAGCGAGCCTTAAAGCACTACAGGTGGGCACTTATGAAACACCATGAAGAACATCCCACCCAGTGATGATACCAGACAACTTGATTGTTATAAGAAAGGAATCACGCTCCTGCCTACACCAACTGTTTGATGGTGTGCGCAGTGTAATACTGTGGTCAACTGAGTCTTTAACAAATCATTTGACCATTAATTATTTGTGTATGATGAGAGAGTTACTGACTTTAACACCCACCAATGCTCCATGCTTTGGGAATGAGGTCAGGGAGTGTACAGGAATGTTGTGGATTAGCCTACAGTTCCATATAATATCTATCCCCACCAAAAACATATGCTGTTGTGACCTGTGGTATTCCATCATCTTTGTTTGTCTTTCAGTGTTAACCATTAAATGTCTACTGTCGTACCTTTCATTTTGGGTCGTAATCCACCCATAGCTAATCTTTATCTTCACCGTTTATTAAATCCCTTTGTTTATATTTAATATAATCATTTTTGATTGAACTACATCACTTTCAAACTCAATGTAAGATGCTATCATTTACTCTATCTTATAAATAAGCCAGTTTATTGCACACAAAAAAGGACAAGAAACAGCAATTATAGTCTGTTATACAAGAACTAATTGAAATGGTCTTTTCCAACTGTAAAAAATAAAGAGTCAACCTTTTTATGAGTTATCATTAAATTCTTCATTCCAGATTTGTATTGAATTCAAATTTTGCCATCTGTTATGACAGGAATCGAACCCTGGTTCCCAGAACATTATCTTGGTCTCTGGATTAACAGTTCAGCAATAATACCACCAGGCCGTTTCCTCCCCTTATAAATTATCTGTAAGGTGCTTAGAGATGTCTTACGTTTTTGCAAAAGACTATAAGTGGATACCTTTCTTGTTTTCATTCACAGTGAAAGGTAATGTCCTCGATGTTCTCGCCTTGCTGTTAAGACATGCTGCCTCATTGAGTAGTTTGCTGTTTACATAGGATTCGGAGCAGCTCCTTTGCCTTTGGTATGATACTGGGACAGGCCAGTAAAATCTCAGACTATTGGCTTTATTAGTAAATTATTTCTTAGATCAACATCCATTTCAATCCCTTCTAAAATACATAACTGATGACAGCATATCTGGAATCCTGAAAATCTCAGCCTTATTGTTCAGAATTTTTGTTGCAAATGCAATGAAAATGCGACATTTGAAGTTGAATGACTCAAGAATTTTACATTTCAATAATTTCGAAACATATCTATCCAAATTAAGGTTCTTGGAATTAAAGTACAGCTTATACTCATCCATCACGTGCGCACATAATCCTCTGGAAATACAAACAACAACAGAAATTGCAATGCCAACTGGCAACTAGATAAGATTGATTTTGTCTACCAGCTAATTCTGTGAGGAGGAATGGTGTGCCCTTATTCAAGAAGGGCTGTAAAGAAAAGCTTGGGTACAATAGATCAGTAAGCCTAACATGTATGGTAGGTAAGTTGCTTGAGAAGATTCTACGGGGTAAGGTGTACATGCGTTTGGAAAAACCGTTTGTTTAGGAGTAGTCAGCATGGTTTTGTGAATGAGAGACTATGCCTCACAAATTTGTTAGCAACCTTTGGTGAAGTGACCAGGAAGGTGGTTGAGGGTGGGGCGGTAGACATAGTCAAAATGGATTTCAGTATGGCCTTTGATAAGATTCCACATGGTAGGCTGCTCTGAAAGGCTAGATCGCATGTAATCCAGTTGGAGCTGGCACATTGGATCCACAATTGGCTTGATGGTAGAAAGCAGTGGGTAATAACGGAAAGCTGTTTGTTGGACTGCAACAAGTGGAATGCTTCAGAGGTTGGTGCTTGGCCCATTCCTGTTTGTTATGTATATGAATGATTTGGATGAGAATGTTCAAAGCGTGATTAGTAACTTTGCTGACGACGCTAAAATAGGTGGTATAATGGAGAGTGAGGAAGGTTATCATAAATTGCAACAGGACCTTGATCAGCTGGGAGTGGTCCGAGAAATGGCAAGTGGAACTTAATATAGATAAGCGTGAGGTCTTGCATTTTGGAAAATCAAATCAAGGTAGGAGTTTCATGGTGAATGGTAAGGCTGTAAGGAGTGAGTGGAACAGAAGGATCTGAGAGTTCAGGGATTCCCAGTTTACTGAAAGTGGAGTCACAGGTAGATAGGGCAGTGAAGAAGGCTTTTGGCACACTGGCCTTCATCAGTCTGGCCAATGAGTATAGAAATTGGGGAGTTATGTTGCAGTTAAACAGGACATTCGTGATGCCGCGCTTGAAGTATTGTGTTCAGTTTTGGTCACTTTGTTATTGGAAATATGTTATTAAACTGGAAAGAGTGCAGTAGAAATTTACAAGGATGTTGCTTGGACTCAATGGTCTGAGTTATAGGGAGAGCTTGGACAAGCTAGGACCTTTTTTCTTTAGAGTGTAGGAGACTGAGGGAGGATCTTATAGAGGTGTATAAGATGATAAGAGGCATAGGTAGGGTGAATGCTCTGTCTTTTCACAGAATTGGGGAATTGAGGACCAAAGGGCATCAGTTTAAGGTTAGAGGAAAAGAATAAAAGGGAATAAAACTGAAGGGCAACCTTTTTCATAAGGAGAGTGGTATGCATATGGAATGAGCTGCCAGTGGAAGTGGGTATATTAACAACATTTAAAAGCCATTTGGACAAATAGATGGATAGGAAAGAATTAGAAGGATATGGGCCAAGTGCAGGGAAATGGGATTAGGACAGATGGACATTTGCAATTTTTGAGTAGGTTAGTAGCTCAGGTTGTGGTTCAGGTTGTAAGTTTGCTCGCTGCGTTGGTACATTTGTTCTCAGACATTTTGCTAGGTAACATAATCAGTGAGCCTCTGTTGAAGCGCTGGTGTTCTGTCCTACTTTCTCTTTACGAGTCTCAGTCTGTCATGATGGGTGATATCTTCTGGTTCTTTTTCTAAGTCCAAATGGGGTCCAGATCAATGTATTTGCTGATGGAGTTTCGGTTTGAATGCCAGGCTTCTAGGAATTCCCATGGGTGTCTTTGTTTAGCCTGTCCCAGGATGGATGTATTGTCCCAGTCGAACTAGTGTCCCATTTCATCTGTGTGTAAGGATACCAGTGATAGTTGGTTATGTCTTTTGGTGGCTACTTGGTGCTCGTGTATCCTGTTGGCAATTTTCCTGTCCATCTATCCAATGTAATGTTTGTTGCAGTTCTTCCAGGGTATTTTGTAGAGTGACGTTTTGGTCAGCATGGGGCAGTTTGGGCCAAAGGGCCTGCTGCCGTGCTGTAGGACTCTATGGTTCAATGTCTCTTAATTTATTTCAAAACAGTTTCAAAACTAATCTCATGCTTCTTATTTAATTTTAAGGTTTGGGCATAAATACCATTGTATTTACAGCATTTGACAACATTTCATATACCTGTGTCCTCGCCTACAGTCTGTACTACCTGTTTGCATCCTTCCAATCACCATTGCCGTGAGTAGAGTGCTTCAGTTGGTGGGGAGTGGATGAAACATGCAGCAGCACTCCAAAAGGGACAGTGCTCAATTCTGTTGGGACTGATTGCTCATTCTGTCAATCTGAATGAGTGAGAGAAATGGACAATCGTTTTGCATAGAACATCTTGCACAGATGTCAGTAGCAAGAATATTATTGAGTCATTGGATTTCCAAGGATAATCAACGATACCTTTTTTTTTGAATATAGGGTAAGCATTCATGAAAATAATAATTTCTATTGCCGGGAATTTAGTACACTTTGGGCCATAAATATACATTATATCAGAACAGACAATTGTAAATTGTCTGAATTCTGACTTAAATTTCAACTTTTTCATTAACTTCAGTGTGTTAAAATTGCTGACTAATAATGTTCTGACAGCAGGGAATTGTACTGCACAATTTGTCTGTGCCCAGTTAAGGTGAGATGCAAACATCTTGCTGCCTGCTCATCAATATGGTTGCCAGGATCACATCGGGTTTATGACGCAGGAACAGACCATGTGCCAATTGAAATTCTGCAATTCAGCAGGGGAGAGTGAGAGTTGCAGAAGCAATGTGTAAATGTCAGGTGGTCTCATATTTGTTCCCCTCATATAAAGCTGGTATTTTTTGCTCTTGAATACAAGGCATTCTGCTGGTCTTCTGACAGACACTGCTCTGTGATGGCACTGTACAACTATGATGGTCATGGGCAATACATGATTGGCTGGCCACACCCAGTTGAAATCAAAAAGTATGGGGTTGGAAAAGCACAGCGGGTCAGGCAGCATCAGTGGGACAGGAGAGCCAATGTTTTGGGCAGAAGTCCTTCTTTCAGAATGGGGTTTATGCCCGAAATGTCAACTCTCGTATGCATCAGATGCTGCCTGACCTGTTGTACTTTTCCAGCAGTATGGTTTTGGTCTCTGACTCTCTGGCATCTGCATTCCTCACTTTCTTCTACGTCTTGTTGGGCTAGTTGAAGAAGGGTCAGTGGAAGAACAAAGGTTCTGCATACACCATTTAACAATTAATTCCTAAAATGTTTTCTAATCTAGGCAGCAAAACCCCAAGATACCAGCAGAGTCAACTCTTACCAGAATTGGCTGCTAACACAAAAAGTTATTTCTTGCCTTCAGAGCAGCTGCATTCTATCCCTCTCTGTCTCTCACTCTCATTCTTGCTCTCTCGCTCTCTCACTTTCTCTCCATAGTCATAGAGACGTACAGCAAAGAAACAGGCCCTTCGGTCCAACTTGTCCATGCCGACCAGATATCCCAACCCAATCTACTCCCACCTGCCAACACCCAGCCAATATCTCTCCAAACCCTTCCTAATCATATGCCCATCCAGATGCCTTTTAAATATTGCAATTCTACTAGCTTCCACCACTTCCTCTGGCAGCTCATTCCATACATTTACCATCATCGGCATAGAAAAGTTGCCCCTTAAGTCTCTTTTATATTTTTCCCCTCTCACCCTAAACCTGTGCCCTCTAGTTCTGGACTCTCCAACCCCAGGAAAAAGACTTTGTCTGTTTATCCTACCCCTCAGCCTCTGACGCTCCTGGGAAAACAGCCCCAGCCTATTCAACCTCTCCCTATTGCTCAAATCTCCAACCTTGGCATCATCCTTGTAAATCTTTTGTGCACATTTTCAAGTTTCACAACATCCTTCCAATAGGAAGGAGACCAGAATTGCACGCAATATTCTAAAATTTGCCTAAAAATGTCCTGTAAGCTGCAACGTGACTTCTCAACTCCTGTACTCAATAGTCTGACCAATTTGATTTTCAGTCAGTTTTGGGTTTGGTTTGTTGTTCATGATGTCCTAATTTCTGAGCAGAGCCATAGTCTTCCCACCATTCTCCTCTCAGGAACATTTTAGTTTCATTTTAAATGAGGGAAGGTTTGTAAAACATAACTATGACTCCTGTAAATTGGATCTACTCCATCATCTGTAAGTGTGTTACTGTTATGATAGAATCCAGCATTTTGCCCACTAGGCTAACCGGTCTATGCTTCCTTCTTTTTTTCTGAAATGGCGGGACTATGTTCATTACTTTCAAAATCTTTGTCAAATCCCAATTTCACCTCTCTCTGCATCAAATGGGCATATTTTTCTTTCGTCTAATTGTTTCAGATTCATATACCCACAGAAACATTTAAAATCTGCTTTCATGTCTCTCTTGTTAGCCAATTCTGATTTTCATTTTTCTTTTCTTGTCCTTTACTGAAGTCTTCAATACCCCAAACCTCAGCTCACTACCGTTTAGGGCGATATTCTTAGATTTTAACTTGCATTGAATGTTGTCTTTACGTCTCTTTGTCACCACAGTTGGACTACATTTTCTGTGCAGTGTTTTTGCCTTAAAGGAATGTACATAAAGTGTGGATTTTACATTAAATTATATTTATCGTAGATTGTCTTCAAATTCTACTTCTGCTTCTATGAGTTTTCCAGTCTATCATGTCTATCCCAGTTGACCTGTCTGCTATTTAGATATAAGGCCCGAGATTTGACTGATTGTGAAAGCATTTCAATGTTAAACTATTTCATATTACTGTCAGTCAGTCTTCCCTAGAGACTCCTTCTCTACAGGGGTGTTAATTAGTCTTTTCTCATACAGAATGCTTGATCCAAAATTGCCTCCTCGTTGATTTGTGAACACACTGATCTAGGAGATCAATTGCGAACTTTCTCTGTACTTGTCCTGCAAGCTGTCACTGCTATTAATGTTTGCCCAGTCTATATGAAGAGTAAATTTGTCAATGATCAATGATTACCCAAATTACATGGAGCACAAGTCTCCTGACATTCACTCTGCCCTACTCTGCAGCTACTGTTGGGGGCTGTGTAATAACGTACACAAGTGCTTTCTCCCCCTTGATTTTACTGAGATCCACCCAAACTGATTCTAATTCTTGATTTCCTGAGGTTAGGTTCTTTCACTCTACTGTCATTATCCCAAAGTTTTGTTGTTCCTTTGGTATTGATACCATTTCAAGTTAGAGTTGCAAAGTCATAACAGTTTGGAAATGGACCCTTTGGTCCAACTAGTCCATGCCGACCATATTCCCTAACTAAACTAGTCCCACTTGCCTGTGTCTGGCCCACATCCCTCCAATTCTTTCCTATTCAAGTATTTATCCAAATGTCTTGCAAATGTTGTAACTGTATCTGCATCCATCACTTCCTCTGGCAGTTCATTCCACATACGAACCACTCTCTGTATGAAAAAGTTGCCCCTCATGTCATTTTTGAATCTTTCTCCTCTCATCTTTTAAAAATATACCCTTAAATTTTGAACACGCCCACACTAGGGAAGAGACTATTGCTATTCACCTTATCCATGTCCCTCATGACTTTATAAACCTCAATAAGGTAATCTCTCATCCTCCTACTTTGCACAAAAAAGTCCCAGTCCACCCAATGTTTCTTTATAACTGAATCCCTCCATTCCTGGCAACATCCTGTTCTATCTTTTCTGAACTAATGATATCAGCAATACTATTTATTGTTAGACCATATATAATTTTAATTGGAACTCATAAATCATCTAGTTTGTCTCAAGTGCATTTGAATTGGTGCTTTTATCAAACACTTCTTCCTACTTCTTTCTGACACCACTTTCATCACTAATGTCCTTTCTTTTCCAATCTTTTCCAAATGCAAACATTTCAGTTTCATCCAAAACACTGCTGCATCTCATTGTCTTGGCATTTCCTTTCTTGCCTTTGTATGTTCTGAAACTCCTAATCTGCCCTGCTGCTGCCACCGTCCAACACAATTTGTGTTTGGTTCATGTTCTATCCCACAAATTAGAACGTAGAAAAGAAAAGAAGTTTACCAAATAGGGAGAATAAACAGATGAAAATTGGGAAAACTGTAGTTGCAGTTTATGGGATCATGTGATACTGATGAGGTTTATGCACACATTGTGTGTGCTCAGAGGACTGATTTATTTTTCTCTAGAATCATTATCCCAGAGTTTTGTTCTTACTATGGTATTGATGCAATTATGAGTAATAGAGTCATACAGCATGAAAGCAGATCCTTTGGTCCAACAGTCCATGCCAACTGTGTTCCCAAACTAACATGCTTCTGCTTGCCTACTTTTGGTCTAAATCCCTCCAAACCTTTCCTATTCATGTACTTATCCAAATGTCTTTTAAATGTTGTAAATGTACCTGCATCCACCACTTCCTGTGGCATTTCATTCCACATCTCTGTGGTTGTCCCTTATTGCATTTTTAAATCTTACTCCTCACATTCAAACGATGCCCCCTAGTTTTGAACTCACCCACCCTAGGAAAAAGACCCATCCTGATAAATGATATTGGTAACAATATTTGTTATTAGGTCATATATAAATTTGATTTATACTCATTGATCTAATTTATGCTAAGCACTTTTTGCAATTGAATTTGTGCTTCTAGCAAGCACCTCTTCCTTGCGCCACATTATTCACTAATGCCCTTTCATTTCCTGTTTTTCCTAAATGCACACATTTCATTTTCATCCAAAACACTGCTCTCTGTCAATGCCGTGCATTTCTGTTGCTGCTTTTGATTTTTCTGAAAACTTCTACTTTCAAGTCTGTCCGTCCGCTCTCATTGCCCAATCATTGTGTGTCTGTTTGAAATTCTGTCTCCAAACCAGAAAGTAGTAGAAACAAGGTTTACTAAATAGGAGGAAGAAACAGAAGGAAATTGGCAAAACTGCAGTTGCTATTTATGGGATGATATGATGCCGAGAGGTTTGTGCACCCTGATCGTGTGCACTCAGAGGTTCATTCAATAATCACTCTTTCTGTTTAAGTTCTTCACTGAGCCTTCATTGGAAATATGTTGAAGTCCGGTAGTATACTCTTGTCCATGTTCTTGCCAGTTCTGAAATCTTGTGTGATAAATCAACAGTTATTGAAGTCACACTTAATAATTGAATGCAATATTATCAGTGACAAGCAGTTCAAAATCCGTGAAATTGACCATTGCAAACAGAGTGATTTGCCCGAGCTGGGCTCTGTGTGAGTGCAGCGTACAGACTATAACTCTGTGTTCTGATCCATCTGTAATGTTGCCATGCAAAGGGATTAAACTAATTCAGACAGAGTGGAGCAATGACCTTAATTATATCACTAGAATTTGAAATATAAGAATTTGAGCAAAAAACTAGAAATAAAATGTTGACTTCATTGAACGTGACCAGGAGACTCTTGAATTGTTGACTGTACCTCATTGGCAGACTGGTCTATAATAAACTGTTTTATCTTAGCAAATGCGGTTGTCCGTTAACTGCCATCTAAAGAGGCCTAATGACCTGCACAACTAAGATTAGCAGTTAATGCCTGCCCTCCTAATAATCTGTACGTCCTAAGTAAGTAAATTATCCTTTAAAAACTTGTTCCATAATTTCCAGATCCAATCTGCAATTTCTCTCTGGACAATGGATATTTTGAAATTGTTAATATAACATGGCTGCAGACAAACAATGAAACTTGTCGAAATGGATCAGAAATCTCCATTCCTCACCATGGTCCGAGTGAGCAATACTAGGAGTAAGTACGTTTCAGGGAGCTACACCTCTAATCTGCATAGCTGGGCCAACAACTCCTCCTGGGATAGTTCGTTGGTAAATGAGAGAGAAGCTGTTTGATTGCAGTCAAGATTTACATTATTCTCCTCTTGTATACTAACAGGGGCTCCTGCTTTAGTTTGTATTTCCCTGGTTTGTAACACCGCAGCTTTTCTTTTAACAGGAATTTAAGCAGTGTAGATTTTATCAAACAAATATTTATTTTCTTATATATTTGGGTTTGAAGACTGATCTCCCTTTCTTTGAATTATCAATTGAATATAGTATTGTGTTTAACCCATAATCCAGGGAAATTTATTAGGGAAATTGGGAGTGAACAGATGTTTAATGATATGAAGGAGCTGAATTCACTGGGAGAGACTAACCCAGGTAGTTTTAAGAGAGCAATGTCAGGCTGTCAATGAAGCACCGTCAGGAACTCCTTCAAACCAAATCAGCCCACAAGGGAATCACATCAGCATTGACTATTTAACAAAGCTTTATTCGTATAAAAAATGAGTAGAATGAGAGACAATATTGAAAACAATAGCAAATTTAGTCTCCCTTAATACCATTCGGACCCTAGAATATAGTTTTAAAAGGATGTTAACAACAACTACTTAGATTTATATAGAGTTTTGCCCTTAACATCAGTGACAAAACTGAAATATGTTACAAGGGCAGAAAGAATACGTAGAGGCTCCTCCAGCCTGGCGTTCAACACAATCTGATGAATTTCTGCTTAGCCTAGTGCTCAGAAAGTGACCTTTTATCCTGAGGCTAGACTTCCATGTTCTAGATTCTCCAGTCAAACAAAATAAAGGGTGGGATATTCTGTTCTCAGAGCTGGTGAAAAGATTGGTAGATGGGTGAACTTGATCGGGTGAGAGGCAAAAAAGTCACATTCTCACTGTTTAATTAACCTTCAACAAATAATTTCTCCACTTTCAGGTGCTGGGTTAGTTATCTCACCAGCAAGTTATGAGTACGATGGATCATGAGTAAGTCTCAGCAATTGCCTTAGATTACACAGTGTATTTTATTACATGACAGTAACTACGTACAGGTTACACTAATCCTTAATGCATTTTGATTTATTATCAGCCATATGCAGCAAAGACATGTGTATCTCCATCAGGAGACCAGTTCAGACTCCAATTGATTCCTAACCCAGAATTGTGGGACATCAGCAGATTGGGTGGAGATCAATGTAGCTCAAACATTAACTCTTTCAGAGTGTTAGTTTATACAGTAGACACCCATGAGGATCCACAGACTGATGTGGAGTTGTTGTACTGCACTGTGCGTGCTTCCACAGGGGTCATTCTAAAGCAGACCACAGTATTATGGACGAGACCAGACCCTTCTAAGATATAGTAAAGAGATAGCCTCGACCCTACCTTTAATATTTATTTCCAGGCTAGTGTAAGGTGCTGTCTTCCAGATTTGATTTGATTAGTCGACTACTCGGCATTAATCAAAACAAACATTATCCTTATGACGCAATTAAAATACAAAAATAAATGGCATAACTTTAACTGTTTTGAAATACTTAACAGGATGATTCGTACTTAAGTAAAACATTATCAACTGTTCCAATATAAGGAGCATCCCATAAACACACACTTGACAAGGCAATTTAGTAAAACAGTTAAAGTTGTCATGTGCTGCCTCTCTCCTGTCCAACAGAACAAAATACTGAAAGAAATAGTCTACCTCATATTATTTCAAAGAGGAAGCCTTTCACCTAAGACTCTAACAGCAGAGAAGTCAAGCTGTTAGCTCAGCAGCAGAAGAAACCATCTCATGAACTAAAAGAAAAGCTAAACCTTTCCTGGGTCTGTATGAACCCTTCACCCATTTATGCCTCTTTTGTCTCATGAAAAAAAACACTGAGGGATATTGCCAAACTATTTACCAACTGTCTGCCTGCAGCAGACAGTCTGGTCTCTGTGGCAACACCTCTCTGCAAGAGAAACAGCAGATAATACATCTCTCTTAAAGGCACAAAACCATCACAATAGGGCTACTGAGGAAGATACTTCGACCGATGAAGTACCGTGCTGTAGACTATAAACAATGTGTCCGGCATCATAGTTGTTTGCATGTCTTCCACAACCTGACTTTACCAAAGGGTAATGTCTCAGAGGTGAAGAGATGAAAGAATGAGTTATTATTTGAGGAGGTAGCTGGAATTGAGGATGCTGTGATGGCCCAGGATGGCTCAGGTGGATATAAGGAATACATGGCTATGGTCTGATGAACTAGGGAGTGGCATGAATACCTCAATGCTGCACACCCCACAGGGAATTGAACTACACTGACACATTTCTTTGACTGTTCTGTTTTTTATTGGCCAGCCTGCCAATTTAAAAGCATTGCTGTCTGCTTCCTGTGTGTATTAATCAATTCTTCACATTTACATTCCAATATCTTGCTGCCTTCAATGATCAATGCGAAACAACTGCCAACAACTTTTAATCACGTAAGCTCTTTCGAACAATGCCATTAAATCTGTATTACCTCTACTCATCACTTCTGCCAAAAAAGCATCACTTCATATGTCTTTGGATGAAATCCCATTTGCCATCTACCTGTCCATTTGGCCTGAATAAACATTTCACAGAGGTCAAATATCTTTCTTTCAAAAGCTTCTTTTAGATTTTGAATGCTCCATTTTGATGTTTTTTTTTGATTTTCAGGGGTTCCTTTTCCATTCTCACTTACACTTTCATTAGGTGATGCAGTCAGGCAGTAACATTATCTTCTGTACACGTGTTGACAAGTATGGAACTGGGATCTAACTCAAAAGCAGAATTTGAAGAATCCTCAATTATCATCCCCCATTAAACATATAATCAGCGCACCCACGATAAGCATTAATATTGTCAGCACAGCAGTATTTTAATCAGTATAAGGCAATAGGCAGAAGTTAGAAACTAAAGCTTCTTTCAAAAATAACTGACGAACACTGCAGCACAGAAAATCATTACCCTACCCTGTCCACACTGGTGAAGTCACAACTAACACATTTTCATTGGATATGCTTGAAGTTGGAGGATTTTAACCGGGCAGTTATTATCCTTTTTACTATATCTTAGACTCGATAGATTTTAATTTAACAATTTATCCAACATTGCTTTTAATCAAGCATCAATTCTTACTTGCATATTTGAGTTCTAAACTTCTTCCAGCTGCCTTATGTAAATGTTTCCTAATTTCACTCCTGAAGGTTCTGTCTCTAATTTTCAGGTTATGCACCTTTGCCATAGACTCCCCTAAATTAATTGTTTGCTTATTTGATTATTTTTCTTCCCACTATAATATCTAATTAGACTTCCCTAGTGTTTCCTTCACTGACTAACACTTTGAAAAATCTTCAAGTCATGAAAAACACTATTAAAATGCAGCTGTTTATCATTGTTTGGGATCTCAGTTCATACAAAAAAATTGCAAGTTTAACTTTAACACAGTCCTTGCATCTCAGGTGTTCATGGTATGCAAAATAATTTGAGAGATGTTAACACAAAAAACAAACCTGTTTTTATTGAAATAAATCTATTCAGTATTCAATTATCCAAATAATAGTGTGCATTAGAATAATATTCACTGCTTTTTTTCCTGTACAGTCTTGAATTTACACAGCCTTAAGCTAAAGACGTCACATTTATTTGCAAGGAATTCATTGTCTCAGAGGCTTGACATTTTTCTGACCAACAGTAAATTTTTAATTGACAAGTTTAAAGCTGTTCTGTTCCCTTCACAGCCTTTTCCCTTTACACCTTCTTTTCTTCCTGGCCTCTACATTGTAGCCTTTCTCTCCTAGCAATGCCATTTCCCCCTTGTAGTCTCTACCAACAGAAACCACTGTCTTCTTGGCAACGCTTGCCCCACAGCAACATCTCCTCATGGCAGCCTTGTTCCCATCAGTGTCTCCTCATTGCCTCTCTCATTGGCAGTCTCTTCCCCCAGAGGAACATCTCCCCAACAGCCTCTCATATCATTACTGGTGTGGTGCTCAGGATTATGTGCCCCCCACTCACATCTGCTTACTGCTCCTGCAATCACAGGCTGTTTCTCCCCCACATTTCTGCACTAGTCACCCTATCAGTAGCAAATTTGGGAGAAACAACACATGATTGGAGAGCAGCCCCTTCCAGATGCTGAACAGGGTTTCTTTTCTTGGTCACTTCCACAACTGAAATGTCCAGGTCTTTTTGGGCCATTCAGTATGAAATCACACATGAAATCTGTGCATTTGGAACTCATCCATGTAAAGCAGCAAGTTAGCATGTGTGCAGGGTTTGAGTTCAAGGCAGACGAGGAATGAAGCAAAAACGAAGGATAACTTAGGATTTATTACTAGAAATCATGAGGATAAGAAAATTATCATTAAGGTGCTTCATCTGAATGCTCGTAGTATTCGTAACAAAGTAGATGAATTAATGGCACAAATCATTGTGAATAATTATGATGTAGGCATCACAGAGACGTGATTACAGGGGTTTCAGGACTGGCAGTTAAACATCCAAGGATTTACAGCTTATCGAAAAGACAGGGAGGTGGGCGGAGGGGGCAGGTTGCCTTGTTAGTTAAGAATGAAATTAAATCTATGGCACTGAATGACATTCGGGTCAGATGATTTGGAGTCTGTGTGGGTGGAGTTGAGGAACCACAAAGGTCAAAAAAACATGATGGGAGTTATGTGCAGACCTCTTAACAGTGGTCAAGACCAGTAGCGTAAGATGGACTGGGAAATAGACAGAACATGTCAGAAAGGCAAGGGGGACTTCAATATGTAGGTGGACTGGGTGAATAATGTTGCCGGTGGATCCATAGAAAGGGAATTCATGGAATGCTTAGAGAATGGCTTTTTGGAACAGCTTATGATGGAGCCCACAAGGGAGCAGGCTATTCTGGACTTAGTGCTATGTAATGAGGCATAGTAAGGGAACACGTAGGAGGCAGCGAACAGAATATGATAGATTTCAGTCTGCAGTTTGAAAGAGAGAAGGCAAAATCGGATGTAATGTTGTTACAGTTAAATAAAGATAATCACAGGCGCATGAGAGAAGAACTGAAGAAAATTGACTGGAAGCAGAGCCTAGTGGGGAAGACAGAGCAACAATGGCAGGAGTTTCTGGATGTAATTTAGGACACAGTACAGAGGTTCATCCCAAGGAAAATAAAGATTATCGGGTGAGGGGGTGGGGGTGATTAGACAGCCATAGCTGACAAAGGAAGTCAGGAAATGTGTCAAAGAAAAAGAGAGAGTCTATAAAGTGGCCAGGAGCGCTCGGAAATCAGAAGATTGGGAAGAGTACAAAAACAAACAAAGAATAACAAGAAGAGAAATAAGAAAGGAGAAGATCAAATGAAGGTAGACTAGCCAGTAATATTAGAAATGGTAGTAAAAGTTTCTTTCAATACATAAGAAACAAACGAGAGGCAAAAGTAGACATTAGGCTGCTCCAAATTGATGTAGGAAGGCTAGTGCTGGGAGATAAGGAAATAGCTGAAGAACTTAATAAGTACTTTGCGTCAATCTTCACAGTGGAAGACACGAGTAATATCCCAACAATTAAGGAGAGTCAGGGGACAGAGTTGAGTATGGTAGCCATTACAAAAGAGAAAATGCTAGAGAAGCTAAAAGATGTAAAAATTCTTAAATCTCTTGGCCTCGATAGGCTACATCCTAGAGTTCAGAGGAAATAGCGGAGGTGTTGGTTGTGATCTTTCAAAGCTCATTAGTGTCAGTGAAAGTCCCAGATGATTGGAAAATCGCTGTTGTTATCCCCTTCTTCAAGAAAGAATCAAGACATAAGATGGAAAATTATAAGCCGATTAGCCTAACCTAAGTTGTTGGTAAAATTCTAGAATCCATTGTTAAAGATGAGACATCTAAATTCTTGGAAGTGCAGGGTCAGATTAGAACAAGTCAGCATGGATTTTGTAAGGGGAGGTTGTGCCTGACAAACCTTTCAATACTTTGAAGAGGTAACAAGTAAGTTAGACCAGGGAAACCCAGTAAAAATAATCTATCTAGACTTCCAAAAGGCCTTTGATAAGGTGCCTCATGAGAGGCTGCTGAGTAAGATGAGCGCCCATGGTGTTTGAGGTGAGCTACTGGCATGGATTGAGGATTGGCTGTCTGACAGAAGGCAGAGAATTGGGATAAAAGGTTCTTTTTCGGAATGGCAGCCAGTGACCAGTAGTGTCCCACAGGGTTTGGTGTAGGGGCCACAGCTGTTCACTTTATGTTAATGATCTGAATGAAGGGACTGGTGGCAATCTGGTGAAGCTTGACGATCTTAGGAAGTTATGTGGACAGGCAGGTAGTACTGAGGAGGTGGGGAGGCTGCAGAAAGATTTAGACAGTTTAGGAGAGTGGTCCAGGAACTGGCTGATGAAATTCAAAGTGAGCAAATGTGAGGTCTTGCACTTTGGAAAAAAGAATACAGGCATGGACTATTTTCTAAATGGTAAGAAAATTCCTAAAGCCAAAGTATAAAGGGATCTGGAAGTGCTAGTCCAGGATTCTCTAAAGGTTAATTTGCAGGTTGAATCTGTGATTAAGAAAGCAAATGTAATGTTGTCATTTATCTCAAGAGGGCTGGAATGTAAAAGCAGCGATGTGCTTCTGAGACTTTATAAAACTTTAGCTAGGCCCCATTTAGAGTAGTGTGTCCAATTTTGGGCCCCACACCTCAGGAAGGACTCACTGCACTGGAGCGTGTCCAGCGGAGATTCACCTGGATGATCCCTGGAATGGTGGCCTAACATACGATGAACACTGAGGATCCTGGGATTGTTTAGAGTTTAGAAGGTTGAGGGGAGATCTAATAGAAACTTGCAAGATAATGCATGGCTTAAAAGGGTGGACTCTGGGAAGTTGTTTCCATTAGGTGGGGAGACTAGGACCCGTGGGCACAACTTTAGAATTAGAGGGGTTCAATTCAGAACGGAAATGAGGAGACATGTCTTCAGCCAGAGAGTGGTGGGCCTGTGGAATTCATTGCCACAGA
The DNA here is from genome assembly GCF_020745735.1 of Hemiscyllium ocellatum. Classification (NCBI taxonomy): domain Eukaryota; kingdom Metazoa; phylum Chordata; class Chondrichthyes; order Orectolobiformes; family Hemiscylliidae; genus Hemiscyllium; species Hemiscyllium ocellatum. The sequence continues at coordinate 57,653,114 of NC_083411.1, forward strand.
GCACAGTGGAGGCTGGGACGTTAAATGTCTTCAAGGCAGAGATTGATAAATTTTTGATTTCGCAAGGAATTAAGGCCTCCGAGGAGTGTGCGGGTAAGTGGTGTTGAAATGCTCATCAGGTATGATTAAATGGCGGAGTGGACTCGATGGGCCAAATGGCCTTGCTTCCACTTCTATGTCTTATGGTCTGATGGTCTAAAGTTGGAGGCAATTTCTATCATTGTCACTGCTCACCAATTCTTGAAGTCTGGTTTCTTCCGCAAGATCTTGAAGTACTATTCTGCATTCTGGAGTCAGGCTATTTAGAGTAAACGCAAATCAAATCATGGATCCAGTATTGATCCTTGGGATACACCACTGTATATTATCCTTCACTATGACAATAACCAATTCCTATAATTCATTGTATTCTACATTTAAGCCATTTTAAAACACAGTTGGACACAGGTCCTCCTATACCAGAAGCATCAGTTTTATTAACCAGTTTTTTTAATGTGTCAAATGTATTTTTAAAATCGATATATACAACATACATTGGATTTCCATCATCAGCATTATCCATTATTTCATTAAAAATGATCAATTAAGTTAGTCAAGTATGATCTGCCTTTTGAAATCATGCTGTCTATTCTCCATCCATGCTGATGTGCCCCCTTAACTCCATGACCATTTTATTTGTACACTCATCTTTTCTCCGACATAACTGAATACCTTTGAAAATCCAAATTCTTCATTATTTGTAACCAAGAAAGCATCTAACAAATTAATTGAATATGATTTTCATTTAGTAAATATGTATCGTATAATATGTTTGTAATGGGTTGTTAGGTTTCTCTTGATAATAACATTAAAACATTTTTCCATCAATTGATGTCAGCTGCCTGGTCAGTCAGTTCCTATTTTCACTTTCCTGTTTTTTCTTGGAAAGTAATGGTACATTTGCTAATTTCACTGAGACATTCTAAACCATAGGGATTCTGAAACATATTCACTCATTGGTCCATTATCTCTGTAGATACCTCTTTCCAGATGAGGATGTACCCCTTAGGTCCTGGGGATCTATTGGCTTTTCATCACTTAGTTTTTTCCAATACTTTTTCACTGCTGATATTAATTAGCTTAAGTTCTCTTTTATTATTAGTTCCTTGGGTATTCTCTTTTTCTGGCCTTGACTTGATATGGCATGAAATGCTGGTGATTTGCAACTATCACACTGTGACACTTTTATTTACGCCTATAACATAAAGATGAAATGTGGGTTATGCAGTACTAAAGAATTCAATAGACTTGTTATAGCTCCTCATATTTACTAGTGTACACTACAGTCACTGACAATTGTGCGTTTGGACTCAAGCTCAATAATCAAATGTACTGTAGTATGTTTCTCAGCATGTCATGCTGCAAGAGGCTAGAGGTCAGTAAGATGGAGACTGAGAACTTTGTACCACTATGTCACATGCCATGATATATTGCTGGCATCATGACCATTTTTCGAAATGGTATATCACACGTTGATGTTGAGATATAACCTGACATAACCCTTTTTTCCAAAGATAAGAGGTCGCAAACAGACAAATGAAACTGTTTTATACAGGTACCTGTTGTCCTTTTAATAATTATAAAAATATATTGAAACAGTATTATCAACATTAATAGAGTCATAGAGATGTACAGCACTGAAACAGACTTTTCAGTTCAACTTGTCCATGCTGACCAGATATCCCAACCCAATCTCGTCCCACTTGCCAGCACTGGACCCATATCCTTCCATAACTTTCCTATTCATATACCCATCCAGATGCCTTTTAAATGTTGCAATTGTACTAGCCTCCACCACTTCCTTTGGCAGCTCATTCCATACATGTATGACTCTTGCATGAAAAAGTTGCCTCTTTGGACTCTTTTATACCTTTCCCCCTCACTCTAAACCTATGCCTTCCAGTTCTGGACACTTCCCTCCCCAGGGAAAATACCTTGTCTATTTATCCTATCCATGCCCCTCATGATTTTATAAATCTCAGCCTCTGATGCTCAAGGGAAAACAATCGCAGCCTATTCAACCTCTCTCTACAGCTCAAATTCTCCAACCATGGCAACATCCTTGTAAATCTTTTCTGAACCTCGGATAGTAAGCTGATAGGGGGATATGAGTCACTCCTCCTTTGACACACATGCCTTAGGTTGGTTTGACAAAGATCTGCGATCCATTGTCAGATACTATCTACTTTGATATGCCAAATAAACTGACAATAGTAGGAATTATTTAAGTAATGCTTACATTCATCATATTACCAATTCATCAAACAGTTATTAGTTTAGTGAAGTTATCAGTCATGAGGATGTATCCTGCCTGTGCACTGTAAGCATGTTAGTTGCTATTTTTCTCCAGTGATTAAAAGGAACATTGTCCAGATGTAGAGGTTGCTGGGGTCGGTCAGTTTTGCCTTTAGCATGTGTCTCTGAGTTGCTAGATTTCCTTATTCATCTCAGACTTTTATCTATTTCATTAAGGAGTGAGGGCGAAGCTGAGGTGGTGGAGGTCAGGTCCCAGATCAGTCACAAACTCATTTAATGGTAGGACAGGCTCAAGGGGTTAAATAGCCTTCCTCTGTTCCTGTATTCATATCTATAGTCAGGAAGTCAATGAAGGGGTGCCTGTGTATGGTAAAGCAGTCAATGAATCATTTCTTATGAATGTTTGTTTTTGAATTAAATTAGAATCTGAGGAATTTCATCAGCGTTCACAGTGTGAACAAAATCTTGAAGATCCCTTGTGATGTGGTGGTAATGTCCCTTCAACTGAGCCAGCAGGTCTGAGTTCATTTCCTATCTGCTCCAAAGATATGTAATAACACTTTTCAACAGGATAATTGAAAAATACCTAGACAAAACCTGTTAACCTTATAAGGTGTCTCTGTGCAAAGACATTTGACCTTAGACAAACTGTTTTCTATTGTTATTTTGTTCAGTAAAGTGGTTTTACGCCGTACAAGTTCAATGGATGAGACTGGGGAGATCGTCTGGTATTTAGCCCTCTGTCTGTTTCTGGCCTGGCTCATAATTGGGGCGGTGTTATCAAAAGGAATCAAATCTTCAGGAAAGGTAAATGATTAGTGCTGAGTAGAATTAAAACAATTATAAAAATACAGATTTCTATAACAATAAAACTAGAGCTTATAAATTATTTGTGAAGTGGCTGGTTTATCTCCCAGGTAATGTTAACAGTGTCTCATTGAAGAGGGGAAGATTCATAAAACTTAATTGGCACTTCAGGCCTGAGGGAGATCTGTGGATCTTTCTCCTGAGGAAAAGAACAGCAGTATTCCTGCAATGTCTCCCTCATTTTAAGGATTTCAGTTACTGCTACAGGGACTCTGGGGAATTTTGTTTCCCTCATGCATGTGTTGAACCCTGATCTTTAACCCAAAAGTACAAATTTTTTTGTACTACTACCCACTTTGAATATGAAACCAAACATGCTGTGATGTAAACTTACTGGATAGCAATATAGAACAGCACACCTGTGAAGGTATGTGTTCAGCTTCTCATGTTTGCTTACAAGCTATTATCCCCTTGCATTATTGTTGGTGGTTGGGTTGATGGGAACAGTCTGCGACATAGTAAGTACAATAGCTTGTTTATAGGTCAGAATGGATTACAATCTCTCCAAAATCTCTCTCTTGTGACAGCAAACTCCCTATCTTTGAATTAAAATCTTACCCTTTGACATATAACTTTTCATGAGTATATATCATATCTTAGAAAAATAATGTATGATTTAATTTCAGTTACAGTACCTATCTCAGTTTCAAATATGTACTCCAGCTGATTATTATTTCTCTAATTCTATTCTGTTTCATTCTCTGCATCGATTAAAATCCTATTGCTTTAATATTCAGTTAAGTTGAATACTTTACATGGGGAATATGGGAATATCTAATAATTTATTCTGTGCTCAGGTGGTTTATTTCACTGCGACATTACCTAATGTGATTCTGACCATACTCCTGATCCGAGGGCTTACCCTGGAGGGAACCTCTAAAGGAATTGAATTCTACATTGGAATCCAATCAGACTTCTCCAAACTGGCAGAAGGTCATGTACGTACACGACAATAATCCATAGAATTTCAGTTGCCTCATCAGAATCAAAGTAACATCTTTGACAGTTATAGTATAGCACACATTGAGAGATGTACTTTTGGTCAGCTGACTGGAGTCTGGACGTGAAGCTGTTCAGGGCTGTACTAACCTTAGACAACACTGATAATACATACCCACCTTGACTCCATTAGAAAGAGGTTTTCTTCCAGGAGACTGCAGATATCAGCAAAGACATGGCACAGAGGTCTGACTGTTGCAAGGCACTATTTATCTGTCAATTGAGGAAGCCAATCCTCTACTTACATACCTTTTGCCAGGCATATATCCCCCTTGGAACTAGGTCTCTGTCTCCACCATGTCTGTGTGATGGAGAGGGATGTGCCTGTCGAGAGGGTTGCTGCTGTTTGTCCTTGTGCTGTTGCTATTGGTATCCCTCCTGTTCCTCATCAGAGATCCCAATTGGACATGTACAAGCTCCCATTCTGCAGTGCTGCTTTATAGCAGGGCAGTTCAGATTGAAATGAGGTTTTTGTTTGCATATGGATTCAAGGGATACATCACTGGCCAGACCAGTATTCATTGTCCATCCCTAATTACCTCGAGGGTAGTAGAGGGCAGTAGGGTGTCATACTTGCTATGGATCTTGTACATAATCTAAGGTCTTTTTTTTTGAGATGACTGAAATTATATCCAACAATATATTTAACTTGGCTCTCAGGTACAGTCCTGGGAGTGCAGCGCACTGTCACAGACAGAGAAACAGCTCAGCAGTTTCTGTCTTCAAAAGCTTTCAAACTTGACAGCCTCTTTTAGTGAGAAATCTCCACGGTGGTCTCATTTTATTGACTGGCAAATCTGTGCATCAGCTACTAATGCCACTTAAATTTTGATTGGTTATTGATATGGTCAAACTAAAGATCCAACACATTAATGGGTTATTTCACATGAGTGGTTCACAAGAATGATCCTGGGGACAAAGGGCTTGACATATGAGGAGTGGTAGAGGACTCTGGGTCAGTATCGATGAAGCTTAGAAAGATGAGGGGTACTTCATTGAAACTTAGGGTATACTGAAAACCTGGATAGAGTGGATGTAGAGAAGATGCTTCCTCGTAGTGAAGGGATGACCTTTGAAAATTAAGATGAGGAGGAATTTCTTCAGCTAGATGTTGGTTCATCTGTTGAAGTTATTGCTACATGTTGGTTCATCTGTTGAAGTTATAGCCCAATAAAGGCAGCTACAGAGGTTTGAGGGAGGAGCTGGGTAGAATCGACTGGGAGAGGAGCCTAGCAGGAAAGACAGTGGAACAGCGATGGCAGGAGTTTCTGGAAACACAACAGAAATTCATCCCTAGGAAAAAGAAGCATGGTACACCAAAGTGAATCACTTCACACTTTTCCAGGTTGAACTCCATCAGCCCAGTTCTGCATTCTATCAATGTTCCAATGCAACCCACAACAACCCTCCACACTATCCACAACTCTACCAACTTTCATATCATCCAAGTCATTTATAAAAACCACAAAGAGCAGGAGTCCTAGAACAGATCCCTGCAGAACACCATTGGTCACCAAGCTCCAGGCTAAATACTTACCATCTATCACCACCCTCTGTCTTCTATGGGCCAGCCAATTTATATCCAGACAGCCAGATTTCCCTGTATCTCATGCCACCTTACTTTCTGAATGAGCCTACTGTGTGGAACATTATCAAACACCTTGCTAAAATTCATGTATACCACATCCACTGCTCTACCTTCATCAATGTGTTTTATCACATCCTCAAAGAATTCAATAAGTTTGTGAGGCATGACCTGCCCCTCACAAAGCCATGCTGACTGTCTCTAATCAAACTACAATCAATCAATCAAATAATCATAAATCCTCTCTCTCAGAGCACTCTCCAGCATTTGCCCACCACTGACATAATTCCAAGGATTATCCTTTTTCCCTTTCTCAAACAAGTATTTTCCACCCTCTAATCACCTGCTACAATTCCAGTGGCAAATCATCAGCAAAGGTGCAGCAATCTCTTCCCTCACTTACTGTAGTAACCTAAGAATTATCCTGTCTGGACCAGGGGATTTATCTATCCTTATGTTTTTCAAAATTTTCTGCACATCTTCCTTCCTAACATCAACCTATTCTAGCATATCAATCTGTTTCATGCTGTCCTCTGAAACATCAAGTTCCCTCCCAGTAGTGACTACTGAAGCAAAGTATTCATTAAGGACCCTTCAAGTTCCCTTCACTATCCCTGATCGGCCTGACCCTCAATTTGGCCATCCTCTTGTTCCTCACATAAGTGTAGAACGCTTTAGGATTATCCTTAACCTTACCCACTAAAGCTTTTTCATGACCCTTCCTAGTTCTCCCAATAAACCTGTGGAATCTCTTTGGATTATCCTTAACCTTATTTGCCAAAGCTATCTCATTTCTGCTCTTTGCTTTCCTGATCTCCATCTTAAGAATGCCCCTACCCTCTTTATATTGCTCAAGAAGTTTATTTAAACCAAGTTGTCTCTATCAGACATATGATTCTTTTTTTCTTGACTAGAACCTCAATATCTTTATTCATCTATTGTTCTCTAATGCTACCAGCCTTACTTTTTACTCTAACACGAACTCTGAACTCTCGTTATCTCACTTCTTTTTATTCATTTGTGGGATATGTGGGTGTCGCTAGCTGGGCCAACATTTATAGCCCATCCCAAGTTGTTCTTGAGAAGGTGGTGGTGAGCTGCCTTCTTGAACTGCTGCAGTCCACCTGCTGTGGGTTGACCCACAATGCCTTTAGGGAGGGAATTCCAGGATTTTGATCCAGTGACAGTGAAGGAATGGCAATATATTTCCAAAACTGGAGAGTAAATGGCTTGGAGGAGGTCTTGAAGGTGGTGGTGTTGCCCTTGTTCTTTGAGATGAAACTGATAGTGGGTTTGAAAGGTGCTGTCTAAGGATCTTCAATGAATTTCTGCAATAGTTCTTGTAGATCGTAAAAACTGCTGCTCCTGAGCATCGTTGGTGCAGAGAGTGGATGGTTGTGAATGTAATACCAATCAGTGGGCTGCTTTATCCTGGAAGGTGTCAAGCTTCTTGAGTGTTGTTGGAGCTGCACTCATCCAGGCAAGTGGGGAGTATTCCATCACATTCCTGACTTGTGCCTTGTAGATATTGGACAGTCTTTGGGAAGTCAGGGTTACTCGCTGCAGTATCCCTTGTCTCTGACCTGCTCTTGTAGCCAATGTTTTTTATATGGTAAGTTCAGTTAAGTTTCTGGTCAATGATAACCCCCAGGATGATGACAGTGGGGGATTTGGTAATGGTAACACCATTGACTGTCAAGGGGTGGTATTTAGAATGACTTTTAGTGGAGGTGGTCAATGTTACTTGTCACTTGTCAGCCCAAACGTAGATATTGTCAAGATCTTCTTAAATTTAAACATGGACTGCTTCAGTATCTGAGGAGTTGCAAATGGTGCTCAACATTGTGCAATTATCATCGAACATCCCCACCTCTGACCTTATGATGGAGGGAAGGTCATTGATGAAGCAGCTGAAGATGGTTGGGCCTAGGGCACTACCCTGAGGAACTCCTGCATAAGTGTCCTGGAGCTGAGATGACTGACCTCCAACAACCATGACCACCTTCCTATGTGTCAGGTTTGACTCTAACCACCTAAGAATTTGCCCCTGGATTCCCATTGATTCCAGTTTTGTTTCTGATCCTTGATGCCACACTCAGTTAGCTACAATTTTGATGTCAAGGCCTGTCACTCTCCCCTCACCTCTGGAATTCAGTTTTTTTTTCAATGTTTAAACCAAGGCTGTAATGAGGTCAGGAGCTGAGTGGCCCTGGTGGAATCCAAACTGGGCGTCACTGAGCAGGCTATTGCTGAGCAGGTGCTGTTTAATAATACTGTTGATGACACCTTCCATCACTATACTGATGAACAAGAGGAGACTGATGGGGCAATAACTGGACTGTCTGGGTTTGTCCTGCATTTTATTTCCAGACAATTTTTCACATTGTTGGGTAGATGCCAGTGTAACTGTACTGGAACAGCTTGGCTAGGGGAGCGGCAAATTCTGGAGCACAAATCTTCAGTATTAGGTGGCTATTTTGCCTGCCATTGTACCAGGGTTTCAGATATCTACTCAGAGTTGAAAAGCTATTTTCAAAGATAGGGGGAGGGTCCAGTGGTAATGGTCTGTGTAGGTAACAGCAAATTACAGAATTTGAAGATTATAACCTTTGGATGATTACCTAACTCGCCTGTAAATTAGCATAGGCCAAATCCAATGAGGAAGACAAGTATACTGCTGAAAGCCTGGTGTGGGAGAAATGCACTCTGATCTGTGCGCCATTTGCACTACGGAAAGGTGCAGCTGTACCATTGGGATAGTCTGAACTGCACTGGGGCCAATATTTATGCAAAGGGTGTCAAACTATCTAGTGGTGTCAAGGGATCAATTGCGATAATTAATGGCATATCAAAAAGCACAGACATGGTAAGAGAGGAATATGCAGGCAGCTCCCAGGTCAATTTGTTTACATGTCATTAGCACAATTCAGGACAATGGGAAGCAGCCATTCATAAGTGTAAGAAATGTCAGGTCTTCAAACTTGAAAATCAGTACAGGATCATGTTCATAATTACTCGCATTTGTAAGTCCAACATTCTGAAATTGGGGAGTCCCTGTGTGGGATACAACAGAGTTCATGTGGGTAAGTCTGAGAAGGGTAAAGGAAAGACATTATTGTGTTGAGACAATCGGAATTCAAACATTAGCCGCAGGCATGAAACTGGTTGCAAGTGAATTATCCTTAAAGGAAACATCTGGCAATTACGGTAGGAGCAAGTGATGTTGATGAGCAAGTTTTGGTCATGCCTAGCTTAACAGTTAACTACAGAATAACGAGAAACGTCTTGTGGTTGGACATGTAAAATGTGATTGGTTAGAAGTAAATGGGATGATAAGTGGACACTAAGGATTGGGTAAACAAGAGAGCATAGAATGGAGAAATAAAGTATAAGAATGTGAGGCAAATACAGATAGATCTGCTATGCATCACCTTGCTATGTACCATTAACACCATGCTTCTGCAATAAAGATTTCAAGAAAACATCGTGTAGATCCCTGCCTGGTTATTCCTACTATCGGGGACATGAGTACCCAACAACTAGGCGTAGTCAGCAGGATCGCAAAAGGATAAAGGGGAAGAGGTTTTGAAAATCATTTCAATCTAATCGTCACCGAGAGGTAAGGACTCTTCATGTAATAAACATCCAAAGCGGGGAAGTGGTGGTCTGAGATTTTCCCTGTCTGACGCGATCTGAAACTACTAGACAGTTTCGATCTGAGACATAGGACAGAAAAAGGAGAGCCATTGTCTATGACTCTTAGAGAGTCTATTTTGGTTCAAATCTAACCTGAAATCCAGGGATAATGTCTAAATTTGAACTACCTACCAAAGTTAAAGGTGGTCAGGCACCATCTGACATTGTTGTGGATGAAGTCTTGTCGAAATTAAGGGAACATATTGAACAACAACTTAACCATCCTACGACTCTGACTAAAATTTGTCTAAAGTATGGACCCTCCATGGGCAGTGGTCCCTGGATGATATTAAATGGGTCTGGGGAAAGACTACCCATATAAAAATAAGAAAAAAAAATTGCTGGTCACTCTGTGTAACACAACAACTCAGATAGAGACAAGAAATAATTGAAAAATTGAATTATGATAGAGAAATTCATAGTCTAAGAGAGGAAATAAAACCTGTTTGAGAGGAATTAAAAACCACAGAGAAAGAATTATCACAAACTCAAAAGGAATTAGAACAATTAAAACTACGTCACACACGTCACCTCCTCCCTACGTGATTGCCCCATTGTATCCAAAACCCTTGCCTCAACCAGCCCCTCCAGGTGATGGCCCAGATAAGATTCGTACTATCAGTGGTGCCCACTGCCCTGAGGAAAGTTCTGACACATCCATCAGTTCAGAAGATAAGAGGCACCCCCTGTTGTTCTGAGGCCTGTATGGAGGAAACGACAGAAGGGAAGAAAAGTAAAGATTGAGGGAGAGGTTTGGGATAAGATATAAATTTATCCAATTTTAATCCATGAGACAAACTAGTTGAAAGTAGGCCCAAAGAATTGCCACACCTGAAGAGGGGAGGTATGAAAACATGGAAAGGGTTAGAAAAACTCAAGAAAATATCTACCTGACAGTCTATGGATGGAGTTCTAATCTTGTTTGCCCCAGTGGGGAACAATGCAGGACAAACATTGTACTGCAGGGTTAACAACCACATGGGACAGGAAGAACAGACTTTAAATCACAGTTGGCAGGCAATCCACAATTGGCTGCAAAAATTTGGACCATCTAAAACTGATTGGAGTAAAAAACCTGCATGCCAACAGAATGGAAGTGAAGATGTTAAAAACTTTGCAGAAAGATTTGTTGATGTCTGGATCAAGCTTCCTGGTCTAGCTCCTAATAACAATCCAGAGAAAGAGGACGAAATTTGGTCCGAGTAAAGGCTGCTTTCGGAGCAGCCTTACAGTTTGAACTAGCTAAGATGTTAAAAGTACAATGTCATGATTTGGATAAAAGCTCACCCACTTGTGGTGAAGTTATAGAGGAAGCTAATCATCTGGGGGCAAATATAGAATTGAAGCTCAGAGCCATGCAGACCATAGAGGCTCCTAACACTGAGAAAAACGCAGGGAAGTGCGACAGTTGTGGAAAAGAGGGTGATTTGGCTAAAAGGTGCAACTTAGAAAAGGGAAATACTGACAAAACAGGCCCCCAAACTGGATAAGAAAGAGTCTGGATGGGAGAGGTTGTCCTTGAACGAGCATCTTATGTTATTAGAACAGCTCCAGCGCTGTACTGAACTTCAGGTAAAAGAACTCATTAATAAAAAACTAGAGCAACCCATCACCATCTTTGAGCCCATTATTTTCACGGCCATCGAGAACCATTTGGATAGCTGCTATATTTTGATGGGGTGGGTGATAGGAAAGTTGACTGCCTTTTTTGACATTAGTGCAGAACTAACATGTTTACCCTTAATTGATGGACATAATTTACCTTTGGAGGGATAGCGGAGAACTGCTGTAGGAGTAGGGGGGGAAAGAACTAAGACTTGAGAAAACTAAGCCTCTGCCAATAAGATTGAAGCCAATGAGATTTTTACATCTGTATGGGTTAGACCCATACCACAGGCCCTATTAGCGATAGATGTATTAACTCAATACATTTGCTGTTACACTTTGAGAATGGCCATGTTAGTGGGCGGCATGGTGGCACAGTGGTTAGCACTGCTGCCTCACAGCGCCAGAGACCCGGGTGCAATTCCCGCCTCAGGCGACTGTGTGGAGTTTGCACGTTCTCCCCGTGTCTGCGTGGGTTTTCTCCGGATGCTCCGGTTTCCTCCCACAGTCCAAAGATGTGCAGGTCAGGTGAATTGGTTATGCTAAATTGCCCGTAGTGTTATGTAAGACGTAATTGTATGGGTGGGTTGCGCTTCGGCGGGTCGGTGTGGATTTGTTGGGCCGAAGGGCCTATTTCCACTCTGTAAGTAATCTAATCTAATGTTATTTGGTCAATACGACATCTCAAACAGGAAGAATGGCAGAATCATCCCATTTGGGCAAAGGACAAAAATGACTGCGACCTGTTAAAGATGACCCACTTTTACTGGAGTTCTCCCAGCATGTACTAAACAATACTCCATTAGTTTTGTCTCCATTGCTGATGTTTTACCTGTAATCAAATGATTAGAGCAACAAGGTATACCAGTAGAAGTCCATAGTTCATCTGGTTAAAAAGACAGACTGAACTTCACATCTGACAGTAGATTACCGGAAAGTGACCCAATGCATTGACCAAAAAGCACCCTTGGTTGCAGATCCCTGTGCCATTTTTAATTCTCTTTCACCCAAATACAAATATTTTTCAGTGATAGACATGGCCAACGGATTTGGGTCCGTTCCTTTGGCCTGTGAGGGACAACCATGGTTTGCTTTTCCCAGCCAACAACGACAGTACATCTGGATGCATCTACTGCAGAGCTTTCACAGTCGCCCTACTATATTCCACATGGCCTTGCAAGATCATTTGTGGGAATTGCCTCTGATAACATCCACAATGATTCAGTATATGGGTGATATTCAAATAGCATTCCAGACTAAGGAACAGCATAGGGCAGTTTTAAGCATTCTCCTTGATCGTTTGTACTCTTTAAGGCAAACCTGAAGAAGGTGCAACTCGCCCAAGAAGAGGTAGAATACCTGGGACAAAACATTTCAGCAGGAAAACATGAAATAAGGCAGGACTGGACAGCCGTTACTTGAACAGCCAAATAACCCACTACTATTCGGGAATTCAGATCTTTTCTAGGTCATTGTAATTTCAAGTGAAACTGGATTGGTAGTTGCGCACATCTAGCTCCGCCACTGAATGATCTCCTGAAAGAAAAGAGTGAATCCAAGCAGACTGACCCCAAAGTAGCATTCTGCCTTCCAAAAATTAAAATCTGCTGTGTGCTCAGCCTCAGCTTTGGGTATCCCAAATAACAGGAGACCTTTTCACTCTTCATATCCATGAAAAGGACAGTTATATGAAAGCTGTACTGCCCCAGGAAAACAGTGACAGACATTGGCCCATTAGCTACTATTGTGTTATGCTCGGTTGGACCCAGTGGCGCTGGGATGGGGTAGCCGTTTGAGAGCTACGAAAGGTACCTCCAAGGTGCTAATAGGCACAGCATCCTGTATTGAATCAGAAACTGATTGTGAAGTGCCCTCACACAGTCCTTGCCATGTTGTCTATGAATCAGGCCTCCCACCCTCTTGGAAGCTCTCAACCTCCACCTTGTTGCCGCCAGTTCAGTCCAATTTTGCTCCCAACCCCGCAGAACCAATTGGTGGAGGGGTGGGGGGGTTGGGGGAGAGTTGGGAGGGTGGGGAGGAGGAGGAGGGGAAGAGACTGATTAGGTCAAAGGCGAACATGATTGTGCGGAAATTCTGCAGCAGCTCGGGTGGCTAAGGAACCCTTGCAGAATCCAGATTGAGTTATCTTCATAGACATATCTTTGTTTGTTGAGAATGGTACTCAGAACGCCAGCTGGGCTGTTACTAGCCTGCATGAAGTCATAGCCCAAGGAGGTCTGTCAGCGAGCACTTCAGCACAGCAAAGTGCTCTTAGCTGCAGGAACCCCAATTAGAATTGGGGGTGAAGCTCATAATCTCCGAAATGCCGTACAATTACCACAAGAAGTCTGCATTTTAAACTGTAAAGTCCATAATAAAGAAAATCCCATGGAATTCTCACTGTTTTTAAAGCTGCTAGAAAGGCAGCCTGTGAAGGTAATGGCTGACAAGAGACAGTAATAACTAAATTGCAGACTTTAGTCGCAAGTGACAAGATTTAAAGACAATGAAGGGACAGTGTTCATGGGAAGAAAAGTGGGCATGCATTGAAGTGTGTGGTTAATGGTGTTTGAAGGCAGAGAGACCAATAAACCGGTAACACCACGAATACTAGGAGCTGGAGGCCAAAGTCTCGGCTCGCCTAGGCCGCTGGACAGGACTGCTCTGAGTGCTATCTTACAGGATCCGAGTGCTAGTCATAAACCAGCTGGTGGCCGCCATGCTGTGGTACCGGCTGGTCACTTTGGTCCCTCCTCCTGGCTTTGTCGCTGACATCCAGAGAACGTTGGTCAACTTCTTCTGGGACAAAAAGATGCACTGGGTCGCTGCGCAGGTTCTGAGTCTCCCTATTGAGGAGGGCAGTCAGTCGCTGGTGTGCGTCCGCACCCAGGTCGCGACCTTCCTCCTTCAGACCGTGCAGTGATACCTTTACGTCGAGCCTCCTTCCTAGGTGGTGCGCCCTGGCGACTTATTTTTTCCGCCAGGTGCGTAACCTCAACTACGACACGCAGCTCCTGTTCGTCGACCGTGACGGTTTGGAGGTCGCCCTCAAGGTGCTGCCTGTCTTTTACTAGGACCTGATCACTGTCTGGAACATGGTCGAATCGCGCCGCGCCTACCCACCGGCAGAAGTAGCGGCTGTCGTCAGGGAGCAGTTGCTCAGGAAACCGCACCTCCGTGCTTGCGGATTCGAGTGGCTGTCGGAGGGGAGGCGTGGCGACGAGGGTGACCAGGGTCGGGGACGTGCTGGGTGCCGGGGGCCTGGGCTGGACATTGCCGCAAACATAGCGAGCAGGGCAGCGGTAGATGTCCGGTACGTGGCCACCGTCATCCGACGCCTTAAAACGGCGTTGCTCGGGCCTGACGTAGTGCACCAGTTGGAGGATGCTCAGGTGTGCAGTGGGATCCCGTCCGCGCTCACCCCAGCCCGGACGGAATTTCACCGTGGCCCCAAGGTCCCGTACTTCCCGCGGGAGCCTGTGCCCCACAACCTGAGCCACCTCCGGAATTTTAATTTTGTTTCTTTTCAGGGGGTGAAAAGGCGGGCCTTGTATCGACTGCTGCTGCACACCGTCCACCTCTTCTCCATCATCCACCGTCCGGACACGCCCTGGCGTGCCCATTTGCCACCGGACGGTGGGGATCCCCAGTGGAGGGCCCTCTACGCGGGAGTCCTCCCCCTTTCTCTCGGGGATCTGGGGTGGAGGGTGCTGCATGCAGCAATCCCCTGCAACCGCAGTTTGCGGTGGTTCATGGATTCCCAGCCCAACTGTTTGTTCTGTGGCGCTGTGGAGTCAGTGGACCATGTGTATATTGGGTGTGGGCGTTTGAACTCCCTTTTTGATTTTCTGAAAAACCTCCTCCTCTGCTTTTGGTTGCACTTCAGTCCCACGCTCCTGATCTTCGGACACCCGGTGCGGAGGAGGGAGGGCAGGTCTGAAGACCTCCTCGTGGGTCTGCTCCTGGGCCTGGCCAAACTGGCCATAAACAGGTCCAGGCAACGGGCCGTGGAGGGGGTCGTTAGGGCCGACTGCCTGCCCCTATTCCGCGGTTACGTTAGGGCCCGGGTGTCCTTGAAGAAGGAGCACGCGGTGTCCACCAACACCCTGGAGTTGTTCACAGAGAGGTGGGCGCCGCAGGGAGTGGGGTGCATCATTTCCCCCTCCAACTCTATTTTGATTTAGTCCCTGCCCTCCCCTTCACTGTTTGATCACACAGCATTGCCCTTTGATGTGAAGGGCACTGCTTGTCACAGGCCATTTGGGTGTTTCCTTTCTTCCTGGTGGTGGAAATTAAATAAAGATTTGTGCAACTTGTGTCTCTTACTGTGTCTCACAATTGCATACACACACCATAGGTGCAGGGGAAAAAATAAGCACTACCGCAGTTAGGCGGTAGTGTGGGGGTTAAAAAAAACAAAAGAAAGGGAAAAAATAAAAAGAACACCACGAATACTAATGACATTTCTGGCACAGAAAATTTATTGGTGGGGACATTTGTTTCCATTGCAGATGATGGCAAGGCTCTAAAAGAGTTAGTGAGGAACAGGATTCAAGTAACATACGCTATTTGTGGCAAATCGTTGCGCAACATGCAAAAATAATCCTGGACCAACCACAGTGATTGCACAATTGAGACCTCTGGCACCTGCTGGGCTCTTCCAACATCTTCTTAGATATCCCGACCAAAATGTCAAGGATATTTCGAGGTTTGAGTCACTCTTAACAAATTGTCAAGCTGGGTGGAAGCATCTCCCACTTGGTAAGCCACGTCCAATCATACCACTACAGCCCTCTGTAAGGAATACATTCCCCGATGGGGACTCCCAAGTTGTATAGATTTGGACCAAGAGACTCAATTTGTAGATGCATTGTGCCAGGAAGTGTAGATACTGCTGAGTATTAAGTGGGAATTGCATTGGCCTAATCACCCTCAGTCACTGCGACAGGTGGAACACACAAATCGGATTCTGAACCAACACTCGGCTAACTATCATCAGGAAGGATTGCCTTGGCCTCAAGCTCTGCCTCTGGTATGATGTAGCATTTGAGCTATCCCTAATTAAACCACAGGTATGAGCCCTTCTGAGGTGATAACTGGTAGACTCATGTCTTTACCTGATACAATTGATCTTAGAACAGCAGATTGTCAACTATTGAGTGATTCATTGTTAAAGTATTTCAGGATCTAACCGATTCTGTTCATTTTGCTTCCCAACAGGTGTCAGCAGCTTGAGGAGATTCCCCTAAAGGTGTTCACGACATCATTCCCGGCAAGTGGGTCTACGTTAAGAAAATACACAAAGAACCGTTGGGTGCCAAGTGGGAAGGTCGGTATCAAGTTCTTCTCCTATCACCTTCAGCCATGAATATGCAGGGCAGGAAGGCTTGGATTCATGCATCACATGTCAAAAGGGCTAACACCCCTGCCCCATTGTGACAAAGTTTTTATTTTTGGAACTCGTAATTGTTTTGATCTCTTGGGTCACATGAACATGCACTGTCAGGCACAAGTTGTATGCGAATACTTTTTTGTGCATGTCTTATGTTTATCCTGGACATACGAATGTCTCCAGTGCTGGGTTTGCTCTCATATTCCCATACATTCAAAGGACGGTATCCCCTTAGACCCATGCCTTTTAATGTATCTGCAGTGGCTGAATGGGTCACTCTCCAGAACGAATCCCACATGGCTGCCACATCTTCCACAGAGAAAGGGATATATTGGGTGGAAATTAATGGCACCAGAGGTATGTGGGAATTGACAGGGTACAGTTCTTCGGCATTTGAATGCTGGAATCAACCTCAATTTAATACCGTCCGTATCACCATCACTAATACATCAATGGTGGGAAAACCGTTATGTTCTATTTGTCGCACTTGATTTAAGCCGAAGGGTTGGTTTGCAGGTCAGAGTAATTGTACCTAATATTTTAATGGCACATCTGATGCTTGTCTTCCATTTAAACTTAAATTTATTATCTCACATCAGCAGAAACTTTTGACCACACCTGGCTCCCGAACTATATAACTCAGTTTATCCTGTGCAATGGTACTTTTTTTTGTTTGCGGACATAATGCTTACCACGTGGTTACCTCTGTCATGATCTGGTTTCTGTTTATTTAGCTTTTTTAGTCCCTTTTATGAGTCATACTCTACCTTTCATCCCTTATCCTCCATAAACGTTGCAACTCTAAGATAGACAAGTTCTTTGACCTTTGGTATTGGCCATATGCTGCATATAAATCCTTTTCTGAGATTCAATTACTCTATTCCATATTGGAACAAGTAGTTCATGACACCTCCCAAGCCCTTGATAAGAGTAATGTAGCAATGGTTGCTATTCGAACAAGAACATTACAAAATTACAAAATGGCCCTGGATTGGCTACTATCTGAGAAAGGACGGACCTGTGCCCACGTAGGAAAAGAGTGTTGTACCTACATTCTGGCCAATTCTGAAGAGATCATAAATTCAACTGCTCATATTCACAAGGAGGTCGACAAACTTAGACAACTCCTTTCAAGTACCATAAAGAATTGGGCTATAACTGGTCAGGATCACTTGAAACATCTATCCTCCAGGAGATTAACATCTTTCTTGTTGTTATTCTTGCTTTATATGTATGTATCAAATGTTGTTTTACTCGTGCCCTTAACCCTCCCAAGTTACGACATCAGAAGAAGTGAATACTGACTGCTGCATATGGGTAATGATTCATAATGTACAATGTGATTGGAATCAAAAGGGCCAAACGCAGGCAAGTGGAACTAGTTTAGTTTGGGAAACATAGTTAGCATGGATGAGTTGGATCAAAGGGTCTGTTTCCGTGCTCTATAACTTTATGAGAATTTTAAATTCCCTCAGTTGCTAAATATAACAGCACAGTTGACAAACAAAATATCGAGTACCCTGTAAAGGAAACATCTGGCAATCACAATCAGAACAAGTTGTGTTGATGAGTAAATTTTGGTCATGCTTAACTTAGCAGATAATCACAGGACATAGAGAAACATTTTGTGATTGGACATGTAAGATGTGATTGGTTAGAAGTACTCAGAGTAAGTGGAGGCTGAGGATTGGGTAAAGGGAGAGCATAGAATGAAGAAATAATGTATAAGAATGTGAGCAAAACACAGACAGATGTGCTTTGCATCACCTTGCTATGTACCATTAACGCCATACTTCTGCAATAAAGGCATTCACGAAGGCATTGTGCAGTTCCCTGTCTGGTTATTCCTATTATCAGGGAAACAAGTACCCAACACTGCCAAAAGCTGTGAGCCATAGAATCGTAGCATCCATACAGTATGGAAACAGGCCCTTTGGCCCAACAAGTCCACATCGAATCTCCAAAGAGTAACCCAACCAGACCCATTCCCCTACCCATTTATCCTATATTTACCCCTGACTCATGCACCTAGCCTTACATCCCTGAACACTACGGGGAATTTATAGCATGGCCAATTCATCTAGCTTGCTTGGATTGTTGCAGGAAACCAGAGCACCCAGAGAAAACTCGCACAGACACGGGGAAAATGTGCAAACTCCTCAGAGACAGTCAGCCAAGGCTGGAATCAAACCTGAGTTCCTGGTGAGTGAGGCAACAGTGCTAACCACTGAACCACCATGGTGCCCACATCTCCATATTTCATCACAATGGTTTGTGAGGTTTCCATGTGATTAATAGAATCTGGAATTGAATGATGCCATAAAACAACCATCAGTTATTGCAGACACCTACCTGCTTCACCAGAGTCATTGTCAAAAAATATTTCTCATGATTGCTAGGTCTGGCCTACGTGTGACTGCACAGCATTGCGATTAACAGTTAACTATCTTTTGTTAGTTAACAGGTCCTCCTGGGTCAACAGGTCACTCATTATCAGGGTAATCCAGAATGGGCAACAAATGTGAAGATGCTAACATCTTGTGAAATAATTTTAAAAACGAGAGTAACCTCGCTGAGCTTGGAGCAGATGCATCTAGATACAGGTTGTTTTGCTGTAATGCAGCCGTTGCGTTCTTCTGGAACTCCGCACTACAGAAAATCGTGCTATTGAAATTGTTACAGAGAATTGTGTTGTAGATTGCTACAGAAAATCTGCTCAAGAGAAACTTCGCATTATCCAAACATCACCCATAATTAATTAATCACATTGTAGCCAAACCGCAATGACAAAACGCACATTATAGCAGGAACACCGAGAGTCATTGAGTCATAGAGATGTCCAGCATAGAAACAGAACCTGCGGTCCAACTCGTCCATGCCAACCAGATATCCTAATCCAATCTAGTCCCACTTGCAAGCGCCCGAACCTCCAAACACTTCCTATTCATACACCCATCCAAATGCCTTTTAAATATTGTACCAGCCTCCATCACTTCCTCTGGTAGCTCATTCCATACATGTACCACCCTCTGTGTGAAAAAGTTGCCCCTTAGGTCTCTTTTATATCTTTCCCCTCTCACCCTAAACCTATGCCCTCTAATTCTGGACTCCCACACCCCAGGGAAAAGACTTTGTCTATTTATCTTATCCATGCCCCTCATAATTTTGTAAATCTCTAAAAGGTCACCCCTCAGCCTCTGATGCTCCAGGGAAAACAGCCCCAGCCTGTTCAGCCTCTCCCTATAGACCAAATCCTCCAAACCTGGCAACATCCTTGTAAATCTTTTGTGAACCCTTTCAAGTTTCACAACATCTTTCCGATATGAAGGAGACCAGAATTGCATGCAATATTCCAACAGTGGCCTAATCAATGTCCTGTGCAGCAGCAACATGAGCTCCCAACTCCTGTACTCAATACTCGGATCAATAAAGGAAGGCATACCAAATGTCTTCTTCACTATCCTATCGACCTGCGACTCCACTTTCAAGGAGCTATGAACCTGCACTCCAAGATCTCTTTGTTCAGCAACACTCCCTAGGACCTTACCATTAAGTGTATAAGTCCTGCTAAGATTTGGCCTCCCAAAATGCAGCACTTCGCATTTATCTGAATTAAATTCCATCTGCCACTTCTCAGCCCATTGGCCCATCTGGTCAAGATCCTGTTGTAATCTGAGGTAACCTTCTTCTTTGTCCACTACACCTCCAATTTTGGTGTCATCTGCAAACTTACTAACTAGACCTCTTATGCTTGCATCCAAATCATTTATGTAAATGACATAAGTAGAGGACCCAGCACCGATCATTGTGGCACTCCACTGGTCATAGGCCTCCAGACTGAAAAACAAACCCTCCACCACCACCCTCTGTCTTCTACCTTTGAAACAGTTCCATATCCAAATGGCTGTTCTCCCTGTAATTCCATGAGATCTGACCTTGCTAACCAGTCTTCCATGGGGAACTTTGTCGAACACCGTAACTGAAGTTCATATAGATCACATCTACCATTCTACCCTCATCAATCCTCTTTGTTACTTTTTCAAACAACTCAATCAAGTTTGTGAGACATG